>NC_088864.1:13816929-13877175 GCF_032884065.1 Artemia franciscana
TGTCCCGGGTCCCGGTCATCATTTGTATCCCGGTGTCCCGGTCTGTATATACATTCGTTTTTTAGTTTTGTTTTTCTCCTTTATTTTTTTCCTTTTTTTTTCTTTTTTAGCTTATTTAGATTTTTAGATTTTTTAGTTTTTTTTATTAGTTTTTAGTTTTTATTTCTTTTTAGTTTTTTTGTCCCGGTCGTCATTTATATCCCCCTGTTTCCCCCGGTGTCCCCGTTGTAGTTGTGTCCCTGTGTCCCGGTCGTTATTTATATTCCCTGTGTCCCGGTCGTCATTTGTATCCCGGTGTACCGGTCTGTATATACATTCGTTTTTTAGTTTTGTTTTTCTCCTTTATTTTTTTCCTTTTTTTTTCTTTTTTAGTTTATTTAGATTTTTAGATTTTTTAGTTTTTTTATTAGTTTTTAGTTTTTTTTTCTTTTTAGTTTTTTTGTAGTTTTTACCTTCTTTTTAGTTTTGTTAATTTTTTTTTTTACTTGTGTCCTGGTCGTCATTTATACTCCCTGTGTCCCGGTGCTTTGTTGATTGCTAATCGAACCTTCCTTTTGTCCTGGTCGCTTTCTCTTTGAGTGTCGTCATTTATTTTTTTCTTTTTTAGTTCTTTTAGTTTTTACCTTTTTTAGTTTTTTTTTAGTTTTTAGTTTTTTTAGTTTTTTACCTTTTTTTTAGTTTTTTTAGTTTTTTAGCTTTTTTATTTTTTTTATTAGTTTTTTAGTTTTTTTGTAGTTTTTGCCTTTTTTTTTAGTTTTTTGTCCTGGTCGCTTTCTCTTTGAGTGTCGTCATTTATTAGTTTTTTCCTTTTTTTTTAGTTTTTTATTGGTTTTTACCTTTATTTTAGCTTATTTTTCAGTTTTTTCCTTTTTTTTAGTTTTTTTTTATTTTTTATTTTTTTTAGTTTTTTACCTTTTTTTAGTTTTTTTAGTTTTTTTAGTTTTTTAGCTTTTTTACTTTTTTTATTAGTTTTTAGTTTTTTTTTGTAGTTTTTGCCTTTTTTTAGTTTTTTCAGTTTTTTTTTTAGTTTTTTATTGGTTTTTACCTTTATAGTTTTTTTAGTTTTTTAGCTTTTTTATTTTTTTTATTAGTTTTTAGTTTTTTTGTAGTTTTTGCCTTTTTTTAGTTTTTTCAGTTTTGACGTCACCTAATCCAGTTTTTTCAGGTGACGTCACCTGACACATCCATCCACACATCCATCCACACATCCATCCACAGACAACTTATTTTTATATATATAGATATATATATATATATATATATATATATATATATCTATCTATATATATAAAAATAAGTTGTCTGTGGATGGATGGATGGATGTGTCAGGTGACGTCACCTGAAAAAACTGGATCAGGTGACGTCAAAACTGAAAAAAACTAAAAAAAGGCAAAAACTACAAAAAAAACTAAAAACTAATAAAAAAATAAAAAAGCTAAAAAACTAAAAAAACTATAAAGGTAAAAACCAATAAAAAACTAAAAAAAAACTGAAAAAACTAAAAAAAGGCAAAAACTACAAAAAAAACTAAAAACTAATAAAAACAGTAAAAAAGCTAAAAAACTAAAAAAACTAAAAAAAGGTAAAAAACTAAAAAAAATAAAAAATAAAAAAAACTAAAAAAAAGGAAAAAACTGAAAAATAAGCTAAAATAAAGGTAAAAACCAATAAAAAACTAAAAAAAAAAAGGAAAAAACTAATAAATGACGACACTCAAAGAGAAAAAAAAGGCAAAAACTACAAAAAAAACTAAAAACTAATAAAAAAAATAAAAAAGCTAAAAAACTAAAAAAACTAAAAAAAGGCAAAAACTACAAAAAAAACTAAAAACTAATAAAAAAGCTAAAAAACTAAAAAAACTAAAAAAAAGGCAAAAACTACAAAAAAACTAAAAACTAATAAAAAAAATAAAAAAGCTAAAAAACTAAAAAAAACTAAAAAAACTAAAAAAAGGTAAAAAACTAAAAAAACTAAAAACTAAAAAAAACTAAAAAAGGTAAAAACTAAAAGAACTAAAAAAGAAAAAAATAAATGACGACACTCAAAGAGAAAGCGACCAGGACAAAAGGAATGTTCGATTAGCAATCAACAAAGCACCGGGACACAGGGAGTATAAATGACGACCCGGGGGAAACAGGGGGATATAAATGACGACCGGGACAAAAAAACTAAAAAGAAAAAAAAACTAAAAACTAATAAAAAAACTAAAAAATCTAAAAATCTAAATAAGCTAAAAAAGAAAAAAAAAGGAAAAAAATAAAGGAGAAAAACAAAACTAAAAAACGAATGTATATACAGACCGGGACACCGGGATACAAATGACGACCGGGACCCGGGACACAGGGAATATAAATGACGACCGGGACACAGGGACACAACTCCGGTACACCGGGATACAAATGACGACCGGGACACAGGGAATATAAATGACGACCGGGACACAGGGACACAACTACAACGGGGACACCGGGGGAAACAGGGGGATATAAATGACGACCGGGACAAAAAAACTAAAAAGAAAAAAAAACTAAAAACTAATAAAAAAACTAAAAAATCTAAAAATCTAAATAAGCTAAAAAAGAAAAAAAAAGGAAAAAAATAAAGGAGAAAAACAAAACTAAAAAACGAATGTATATACAGACCGGGACACCGGGATACAAATGACGACCGGGACCCGGGACACAGGGAATATAAATGACGACCGGGACACAGGGACACAACTACAACGGGGACACCGGGGGAAACAGGGGGATGTAAATGACGACCGGGACACCGGGACAGGGAATGGTCGATTAGCAATCACTATCAACAAAGCTCAAGGGCAATCATTAGAATCATGAGGTATAGATCTGAATACAGATTGTTTTCCCATGGACCATTATATGTTGCATGTTCAAGAGTCGGTAAACCTGACAATCTATTTATATGCAAAGACAATGGGACAGCAAAGAATGTTGTATATTCGCAAGTTTTACGTAGTTAAAACCATATATATATATCTATCTATATTCACAGGTGGGACAAAGGGACACAACTACAATGGCGCGTAACTATTATGGCGCGTAACGACTTACGCGCGCGGGGGGGCTTGGGGGGGGGCGCGAAGCGCCCCCACCAACTAGGTGTTGGGGTGGCGCGAAGCGCCACCCCAACAGCTAGTATATATATATATATATATATATATATATATATATATATATATAAGATACAACATTATATATATATATATTATATATATATATATATATATATATATGACGTCACCTGACAGACAGACACACAGACAGACAACTTATCTATCTATCTTTTATATATATAAAAATAAGTTGTCTGTCTGTCTGTGGATCAGGTGACGTCATGTTTCTGTGTCGGCTGACGTCATGAAATTAGTCGTCATTTTTGCTATGACAGTGACGTCATTAAAGATATTTAAGACATATATGTTCACGTAGAAATCTATTAATGTTTAAGTTTAAAATGACTGATGAACTTACAATGGCAAAAGCCGATGAAGATGCTCAAAGAGTCTATGCCAAAAAACTTGCTGCTGATAGAGAAAGTGAGAAAAGAAAGCGTGCCGAGGAATCAAAAGAACAGCAAGGAAACAGGCTTGAGGCTAAAGAACGCAAAACCGCGCAGTTAGATGAAGATCCACCTGGACAGCGAGAGTCAAAACATATCAAAATTGAAAATGATAGCGATGATGATTGGGTTTGGGATTTTGACTTGGATAAGGTCATCAATGCCTACCAGATTTTAGTTAAAAAAACAAAGGTTCGGTGATATGTATTTCATAGTGAAGCTGAAAAATAAAGAAGAAAAAGAAAACTGAAAAAAGAAAAAATGTAAAAAACTAAAAAATACTAAAAAGAAAAAACACTCAAAGAGAAATTACAGACCGGGACACGAATGAAGACTGGGACAGAGGGAAGCTATGACGGTGACGTCATTAAAGATATTTAAGACATATATGTTCACGTAGAAATCTATTAATGTTTAAGTTTAAAATGACTGATGAACTTACAATGGCAAAAGCCGATGAAGATGCTCAAAGAGTCTATGCCAAAAAACTTGCTGCTGATAGAGAAAGTCAGAAAATAAAGCGTGCCGAGGAATCAAAAGAACAGCAAGGAAACAGGCTTGAGGCTAAAGAACGCAAAACCGCGCAGTTAGATGAAGATCCACCTGGACAGCGAGAGTCAAAACATCTCAAAACTGAAAATGATAGCGATGATGATTGGGTTTGGGAATTTGACTTGGATAAAGTCATCAATGCCTACCAGATTTTAGTTAAAAAAACAAAGGTTCGGCGATATGTATTTCATAGTGAAGCTGAAAAATAAAGAAGAAAAAGAAAACTGAAAAAAGAAAAAATGTAAAAAACTAAAAAATACTAAAAAGAAAAAACACTCAAAGAGAAATTACAGACCGGGACACAATTGACGACCGGGACAGAGGGAATATAAATAACGACCGGGACACTCAAAGAGAATTTACAGACTGGGATACCGGGAAACAAATGACGACCGGGACACAGGGAATATAAATGACGACCAAGACACAGGTATTTAAGAATATCGTTCAAAGACAAATTTTTAATTGTAAGAAGACCGTTGAAAGAGAAATTTCTAATTGTAAAATGACTGAAGAACCTACAATGGTAACACCCGAGGAAGCTGCTCAAAACGAATGTATTCAAGCCGAAGTAGTTGAGTTGGTAAAGCGTTATGTTTCAGGTTCTAGGTCCGAGAGGCTCCAGGTTTGAACCTTGGCTTTAGCATTAATACAAAAGAAGAAAAAACTAAAAAAGGTAAAAACTACAAAAAAACTAAAAAGAAAATATATATATATATATTTATATATATATATATATATACATATATATATATATATATATATATCTATATATATAAAAATAAGTTGTCTGTCTGTGGATGTGTGGATCAGGTGACGTCACCTGAAAAAACTGGATCAGGTGACGTCAAAACTGAAAAAACTAAAAAAAAGGCAAAAACTACAAAATAAACTAAAAACTAATAAAAAAAATAAAAAAGCTAAAAAACTAAAAAAACTAAAAAAAGGCAAAAACTACAAAAAAAACTAAAAACTAATAAAAAAGCTAAAAAACTAAAAAAACTAAAAAAAGGCAAAAACTACAAAAAAAACTAAAAACTAATAAAAAAATAAAAAAGCTAAAAAACTAAAAAAACTAAAAAAACTAAAAAAAAAGGTAAAAAACGAAACAAACTAAAAACTAAAAAAAAAGGAAAAAACTGAAAAATAAGCTAAAATAAAGGTAAAAACCAATAAAAAACTAAAAAAAAACTGAAAAAACTAAAAAAAGGCAAAAACTACAAAAAAAAACTAAAAACTAATAAAAAAAGTAAAAAAGCTAAAAAACTAAAAAAACTAAAAAAAGGTAAAAAACTAAAAAAAATAAAAAATAAAAAAAAACTAAAAAAAAGGAAAAAACTGAAAAATAAGCTAAAATAAAGGTAAAAACCAATAAAAAACTAAAAAGAAAAAAAGGAAAAAACTAAAAAAAATTTTCATCTAAAAAACTAAAAAAAACTAAAAAAGGTAAAAACTAAAAGAACTAAAAAAGAAAAAAATAAATGACGAAACTCAAAGAGAAAGCGACCAGGACAAAAGGAATGTTCGATTAGCAATCAACAAAGCACCGGGACACAGGGAGTATAAATGACGACCAGGACATAAGTAAAAAAAAAAACTATCTATATATATAAAAATAAGTTGTCTGTGGATCTGTGGATCGTGGATCAGGTGACGTCACCTGAAAAAACTGGATCAGGTGACGTCAAAACTGAAAAAACTAAAAAAAGGCAAAAACTACAAAAAAAACTAAAAACTAATAACTAAAAAAACTAAAAAAAGGCAAAAACTACAAAAAAAACTAAAAACTAATAAAAAAGCTAAAAAACTAAAAAAACTAAAAAAAAACAAAAACTACAAAAAAAACTAAAAACTAATAAAAAAATAAAAAAGCTAAAAAACTAAAAAAACTAAAAAAACTAAAAAAAGGTAAAAACTAAAAGACACAACTACAACGGGGACACCGGGGGAAACAGGGGGATGTAAATGACGACCGGGACACCGGGACAGGGAATGGTCGATTAGCAATCACCATCAACAAAGCTCAAGGGCAATCATTAGAATCATGAGGTATAGATCTGAATACAGATTGTTTTCCCATGGACCATTATATGTTGCATGTTCAAGAGTCGGTAAACCTGACAATCTATTTATATGCAAAGACAATGGGACAGCAAAGAATGTTGTATATTCGCAAGTTTTACGTAGTTAAAACCATATATATATATATATATATATATATATATATATATATATATATATATATATATATATATATATATATATATATATATATATATATATATATATATATATATATATATATATATATATATATATATATATATATATATTATATATATATATATATATATATATCTATCTATATTCACAGGTGGGACATAGGGACACAACTACAATGGCGTGTAACTATTATGGCGCGTAACGACTTACGCGCGCGGGGGGGCTTGGGGGGGGCGCGAAGCGCCCCCACCAACTAGGTGTTGGGGTGGCGCGAAGCGCCACCCCAACAGCTAGTATATATATATATATATATATATATATATATATATATATATATATATATATATATATATATATATAATATATATATATATATATATATATATATATATATATATATATATATATATATATATATATATATATATATATATATATATATATATATATATATATATATATATATATATATAAAAGCTCCCAGTAGTGGGAAAGCCAAGAATGTTGTATATTCGCAATTTTTACGTAGTTTGAAACACATATATAAATCTATCTATATTCAAAGGTGGGACACAGGGACACAACTACAATGGCGCGTAACGACTTACGCGCTCGGGGGGGGGGCTTGGGGTGGCGCGAAGCGCCCCACCAACAGCTAGTTTTCATGTATATAGAAGATAGATAAGTTGTCTGTGTGTCTCTCGAGTGACGTCACTGTCCGCATATGACGTCTGAATTATTTCATCATATACCAATTCAAAAACGAATGTATTCAAGCCGAAGTAGCTCAGTTGGTAAAACGTTATGCTCTAGGTTCTAGGTCCGAGAGGTTCCAGGTTTGAACCTTGGCTTTAGCATTAATACAAAAGAAGAAAAAAAAATAAAAAAGGTAAAAACTAAAAAAAAACTAAAAAAAACTAAAAAAACTAAAAACTGAAAAAGAAAAAAAAACTAAAAAAAGGAAAAAACCCGAAAAATAAAGGAGAAAAAGAAAACTAAAAAAAATAAAAAAAAAATAAAAAAAAAATAAAAAAGGTAAATGTATTCAAGTAGCATTATTACAAAAGAAGAAACAAACTAAAAAAGGTAAAAAATACAAAAAAAAACTAAAGAAGAAAAAAAACTAAAAAAATATTAAAAAAAGGTAAAAGAAAAAAAACTAAAAACTAATAAAAAAAACTAAAAAAACTAAAAACTGAAAAAGAAAAATAAACTAAAAAAAGGAACAAAAACTGAAAAATAAAGGAGAAAAAGAAAACTAAAAAAACGGGACACAGATGACGACTGGGACGTGTGTGTCGACTGACATCATGTTTGTGTGTCGACTGACGTCATGTTTGTCGACTATAAATGACGACTGGGACACAGGGACACAACTACAACAGGGACGCCAGGGGGCACAGCGGGGGGATATATAAATGACGATGGGGATACAGGGAATGTTTGATTAGCAATCACCATCAACAAAGTTCAAGGGCAATCATTAGAATAATGAGGTATAGATCTGAATACGGATTGTTTTTCCCATGGACAATTATATGTTGCATGTTCACGACAATCTATTTATATGTACAGACAATGGGACAGCGAAGAATGTTGTATATTCGCAAGTTTTACGTAGTTAAAAACATATATCTATATATATAAAAATAAGTTGTCTGTCTGTGGATCTGTGGATCAGGTGACGTCATGTTTCTGTGTCGGCTGACGTCATGAAATTAGTTGTCGTCATTTTTGCTATGACGGTGACATCATTAAAGATATTTAAGACATATATGTTCACGTAGAAATCTATTAATGTTTAAGTTTAAAATGACTGATGAACTTACAATGGCAAAAGCCGATGAAGATGCTCAAAGAGTCTATGCCAAAAAACTTGCTGCTGATAGAGAAAGTCAGAAAAGAAAGCGTGCCGAGGAATCAAAAGAACAGCAAGGAAACAGGCTTGAGGCTAAAGAACGCAAAACCGCGCAGTTAGATGAAGATCCACCTAGACAGCGAGAGTCAAAACATATCAAAACTGAAAATGATATCGATGATGATTGGGTTTGGGATTTTGACTTGGATAAGGTCATCAATGCCTACCAGATTTTAGTTAAGAAAACAAAGGTTCGGCGATATGTATTTCATAGTGAAGCTGAAAAATAAAGAAGAAAAAGAAAACTGAAAAAAGAAAAAATGTAAAAAACTAAAAAATACTAAAAAGAAAAAACACTCAAAGAGAAATTACAGACCGGGACACAAATGACGACCGGGACAGAGGGAATATAAATAACGACCAGGACACTCGAAGAGAAATTACAGACTGGGATACCGAGACACAAATGACGACCGGGACACAGGGAATATAAATGACGACCAGGACACAGGTATTTAAGAATATCGTTCAAAGACAAATTTTTAATTGTAAGAAGACCGTTGAAAGAGAAATTTCTAATTGTAAAATGACTGAAGAACCCACAATGGCAACACCCGAGGAAGCTGCTCAAAACGAATGTATTCAAGCCGAAGTAGCTGAGTTGGTAAAGCGTTATGTTTCAGGTTCTAGGTCCGAGAGGCTCCAGGTTTGAACCTTGGCTTTAGCATTAATACAAAAGAAGAAAAAAACTAAAAAAGGTAAAAACTACAAAAAAACTAAAAAGAATATATATATATATATTTATATATATATCTATATATATAATAATAAGTTGTCTGTCTGTGGATCTGTCAGGTGACGTCATATTTCTGTGTCGACTGACGTCATGTTTTCGACTGACGAAATTACAGACCGGGACATCGGGACACAAATGACGACCGGGACACCGGCACATAGAGAATATAAATGACGACCGGGACACAAGGAATGTTCGATTAGCAATCACCATCAACAAAGCACCGGGACACAAATGACGACCGGGACACAGGGAGTATAAATGACGACCAGGACATAAGTAAAAAAAAATTAAAAACTAAAAAAAAGGTAAAAACTACAAAAAAACTAAAAAGAAAAAAAAACTAAAAACTAATAAAAAACTAAAAAAGCTAAAAAGCTAAAAAAACTAAAAAAGAAAATAAAATGATAAAGGAAAAAAAAATGAAAAATAAAGGAGAAAAACAAAACTAAAAAAAAGAAAAAAAAACTAAAAAAAGGTAAAAAACTAAAACCTAAAAAAAGACCAATTCAAAAACGAATGTATATACAGATCGGGACACAAATGACGACCGGGACACCGGGACATGACGACCGGGACACAGGGACAAAACTACAACAGGGACGCTGGGGGGCTCAGGGGGATATATAAATGACGATGGCGACACAGGGAATCGTCGATTAGCAATCACCATCAACAAAGCTCAAGGGCAATCATTAGAATCATGAGGTATAGATCTGAATACGGATTGTTTTCCCATGGACCATTATATGTTGCATGTTCAAGAGTCGTTAAACCTGACATTCTATTTATATGCACAGACAATGGGACAGCAAAGAATGTTGTATATTCGCAAGTTTTACGTAGTTAAAAACATATATATATATATATATATATATATATATATATATATATATATATATATATATATATATATATATATATATATATATATATATATATATATTCACAGGTGGGACATAGGGACACAACTACAATGGCGCGTAACTAATATGGCGCGTAACGACTTACGCGCGCGGGGGGGCTTGGGGGGGGGGCGCGAAGCAACCCCACCAACCAGGTGTTGGGGTGGCGCGAAGCGCCACCCCAACAGCTAGTATATATATATATATATATATATATATATATATATATATATATATATATATATATATATATATATATATATATATATATATATATATATATATATATATATATATATATATATATATATATATATATATATATATATATATATATATATATCTATATTCACAGGTGGGACACAGGGACACAACTACAATGGCGCGTAACTAATATGGCGCGTAACGACTTACGCGCGCGGGGGGGCTTGGGGGGCGCGAAGTGCCCCCAACAACTAGGTGTTGGGGTGGCGCGAAGCGCCACCCCAACAGCTAGTATAAAATAAATTCCTATTCGTTTTAAGCTTTAATATCGATCGCTCTTACTGTCATTAAAAACAAAAATCTAGTTTGAAAAAAACTAGCTCGCTATACTCAAGGCTATCCTAAATGTGAGACCCCCCCCCCACCAAACTACTGCTTTCTATGAAAAAATTTATTGATTTCATAAAGATGCTCAAAAATGACAAACAACCCTGTTAATAATTCCCAATTATTGGTCAGTAATCGTTCAAACGAAAGGTGATTTTCAAGGCTAGGGGTCATATTACGAATCCTATTCCTTGGGAATATCCCTTCTTACCCTTCCAACCTCCATATAACAGCCAATTGATTGTAATTGATTTTTTAAGACTCAGAGCATCTCAACAGTTAGAATGTAGGTGTCAGTGGAAGAACTGCAATGTTTATCCTGACCTCTCCTGTAGTTTTAGTTGTCTAGAACATTTTTTTCAAACATTTCGTATTTTTAGATTCGGATTTTGTGGATCTATCCCTCCTCCCTCCATTTTTTGAAAACTCTCGTATCGCCACCACAGTCAAGTGCTCTTTTCACAGTTTTCAGATGTATTTATTTGACTTGTTGGAAACGCTATGTTTTAGCCGTATTTAAACTAGAAATATAATTTTAAAGTAGGTAGCGCCATAAGCAATTACTGTCTTAGACAAATATACAGAAAAAACAAGGCTAAAATTCTGTCACTACAAGGATAGCCTATAAGAAAACTTTGAAATTCACATTTTCCAAATGATATATAGAAGTTGGTGGTAGAAGGGGTGGGGGATTCTTTTCACGAATCCAATTCAAGTAGGGCAATTTATTATGGTTCAAGTATAGTATGCCTGACTTTATGATACAACATGTCGGGTAAGGATGGGGAGTGTTAAAGTGGCGAAGGATCCATTTTATGCCTTTAAATAATCGATCATTCTAGTTCTCTTCCGGTTCAAACAAGGTACCACATGCTTACTTTTTCACTAAATAGTTAGCGACATGGTGAAGGGGAAGCGTCAGGGAATCCGTAGGTCAGCTATAGTCGTGCAATTAGACATATCAGACATCTCTGCTGATTCTGTTCCAAAAAAGGTGTAACATGACTGCCTTTCTGCAAAAAAAGTTGACTGGGTTTGTGATGTAGCGGCTATGGGTCCGCTTTGCCCTTCCAGCCTGTTTTGAATTAAATCAAAACTCAGCTTGTTTTGCACTGAATCATGACCTAAATCGCTTTCTGATTCTATTTTTCCAGAGTTCAGAAATAAAATGAAATGAAAAAATTAAATGTAGGGTTAACTTTGAATAAGGCAAAGAACATTGGAAAAAGAAAAAGAAACATTTTAAAGATAGAAGTCCAAACGTTTCCGGCTCACATTCGGAGATCAATAAAATAAGCTAAACAAAATTAAGAAACAAATTAATTTAAACAAATTAACACATGCATAAAAACAAGCAACAACACAAAAATTGTGCAATAAAAATAAAATTAAAATAATGAAATAAACTCACATATGATAAATTGTAAAGCCTTTCGTATAAACTAGGCTGAATTAGTTAGAATCAGATATAGGTCAAGAGCCTTGTAAAGACTTAATTATTTTAAAACTAATAATCGAACAAAACAGCATAGAGTGTTCTCTATATTTATTCCACTTTGAATGCAATTAATATTAGTTAAAGTTGAAGTTGATGCTGAAACTGTAATGAAGTGAAAAAAAAAAATAGTTGCAGCTGTAATTATAAGCAATAAAAATATTATTTACGTCGTGTTTTCAGTAAAACTTTTCTTTTTATTTTCTTTTTATTTCAAATGGAAGAAATAAGTTTCATTTCTTGCCAATAAGAAATCAAAGCATTACCGCAACCCACTCAATATTCGCTGGCAACCTGCTGGTGATTTGTGGATGATTGGCGACCAATAATTTGGGAAACGCTGGTCTGGGGGATTTTCCGCGGGTGAAATTCTTCATGGGGGGAATTTTCACTGGAAGCACTTTTGTTTTAGGGGGGGGATTTCAGAGAAAATTTTACATGGAGGGTGGGATTTCTAGCATGATTTGAAAAATGGTCAATATTATGCAAAAAACAAGTCTTTTCAAATGAAAGTAGGTGAAAGAGAATTTTTCTGGCGAAGTTGTCGCAGGAAGTTTTACAGGGAGGGATTTTCAGCGAGGATGAAACTGTTTAGGAGGGGTACTTTATGTGGAAGGAAATTTCCATACAGGAGTTTTTCGTGGGGCATTTTCCATGAAGGTAGAGGCGGACTTCCCGGTTTTATTTGAAAAATAATCAAAATTAAATTAAAAAAAAGTTTGGTGCCTATCTGTTATAATCATCATACTCGAGTTCTTTGTCGGAAAAAACCGGTTTCTTCCTGTAGTTTTTTTTCAGCTAAGCGTGAAAGAGTGTATACGCATAATAATGTTAATACATTTTAATTAAATTTTCTGTTGGTATTTTAGTTAGGTTAGAAACCATTTAATAATAGTACGTTCTGGAAGGCCTGATTTCCATAGTTCTCTGTTGTAGTTTCCGTAATTTTGTTACTAAAGTATTTTATTTTCATCATACTTAGGTATATATCATTAGGATTAGCCCAACTTAACTTCTTCGGTGTGGTGGCTACAGCAGATCAATGCCACAAGTTTTCTTTAACTGATAGTAAGGATCAGCATTAAAATTTGAAACGAATAGAAATTATTCCAAATATTACGAGGCTTCCCCGTCATCAATACCTCGCTCTTTACGCTAAAGTTTGACCTTTTCCCAATTTGTCCCTATTCTTTAAGGACGACTCTTGAAACTTCAGGGACGTTTAATTTGAGTAAGAAGCTTTTTAAGTGCTAAATGTCCTAAGCGTGAAGAACAAGGGACAAAGGAGGTAGCAGCCCCTTCATATATGGAATAATTTCTGTTGGTTTTAAGCTCTAGTACTACTCCTTACTTTTGGTTGAAATTTTTTTTTTATTTTATTTAATCATATTCAGAAAAGGCTTAAAAAAGTTGATTGTAGCATGTTTGACCCATGGGTCAATGCACTTTTTTCAATCTTTGAATATTTTGCTTATATTCTTCGAAAATATTTTAGCCGGTGAGCCTGGGAATGCCATTGATTAGCATGACTTGAATTGAAACTGAATTTGAAATTTGACTCTGACGTACATTGAATATTACACTCCAGTGTCTCAGCTACAACTGAAAAGTGGCCTTTCTAGCCAAATGAAAAGACAGCATGCAGCTTTCCCAAACCTAATGTATTGCTCATCTATCCAGACTGAAGTCCCCGCTTTCTGTTAAAACACTCAGAGGTAACAACATTTCCCTTTTCTTGGAATAAACCAGAATTGGTGATAATAAAAAAAGGACAAAACCAAAGTATTGCTGCTGTAAAACAACATATGCAACATCATCAATAGTCTTAAAATCATTGAGATTTATTTTGAATTAAAGATTTTGTAATTCTTCTGTTTGAAGTGCTTTTAATTTTACTGTTTGAGTTATTATTTATTTGACATTTTAGTATTCAGATAAATGGGAACAAATATTTGAAAAGGAGATTATATTTTCAGTGTTATTTGTTTTAGTGGTTGCATCTGGCTGAATAACCTTTGTATTGTTTGAAAACATACAAAAGTTTTATTTCATTGTATAAATATCAGTCACGTTTCTATATAGTGAACTACAGACAGTTTTATCTAACTACTGATACAAAAAAAGAACTTCCTTTCTAAAAAATGGTCTGCATTTTTCTTGAAATTTTTGTAATTACATCAGTGGTGTTGGTCGCTGCACTGTGGTAGAGCTGGGGTAGTAAATGGTTAACGACTCCATCACCTTTTTGTCAAAAAAAAAACCTTTTATACCATCTAGGGCAAATGGAAGTAATTGTCGATCTAACATAAATAAAAAAAAACAACTTTTTTCTGTTCTAAATAAAGAGCAAAATTAAAACTTAAAACGAACAGAAAATTGTTGCTTCTCAGCCTATGTTGGATTAAATAAAAAAAAAAACAGTTTTTTTTTAAATGAAAGTAAGGAGCGACATTAAAACTTAAAACGAGGAAAAGCCCCTTTCATATACGGAGTAATTTCTGTTCGTTTTAAGTTTTAATGTCGCTCCTTACTTTCATTTAAAAAAACTTGTGTTTTTCAATTAATTTCTGGACGTTTTTTAATTAATGTATGTTTTGATCTAGACTCTCCGCACATAAATAATTAAAACGAAATTTGCATATTATTTTTTTTTGGCTAAATGGCTTTCTCATAGTTTTAATCGGAAGATTTTGATAAAAAAGGGAGCAAGGGAGGAAGCCTAGCTGCCTTCCAATTTTTTGATTACTTAAAAAGGCAACTAGAACTTTTAATTTTTTACGAACATTTTCATTAGTAAAAAATATACGTAATACGAATTAACTTACGTAACGAACTTCTATATTCGTATGTTTTTATTGCGTATATGAGGAGGTTCACCCCTTGTCGATACCTTGCTCTTTACACTAAAGCTTAAATTCTGTCCCAATTCCTTAAGAATGACCCTTGAATTGCAAAGGCCGTAGAATAAATCGCTGAAATTACTAAAAATACTTTAGCGTAAAAACCGAGGTATTACCAGGAGGTAAACCCCTCCTATGCGTTATAATTTCTGCTCGTTTTAAGTTTTAATACTGCTCCTCACTTTCAGTAGAAAAAAACTTTTCATATTTATTTTTTATTGTTTTTTTTAAATAATGCTAGAAAATCCTGCGCCCCCTTCATTGAAAGTCTCTTCCCCCATGATAAGTTTTTCTATGGAAAGATCCTCCCATGTAACCCCCCCTTTAACTCTCCCTCCCAAACCAAAAAAAAACCTGAAAACGTCCGTACACTTACCAGTAACCATTACTATATGTAAACACAGGTCAAAGTTTGTAACTTGCAACCCCTTCCACGGGGACTGCGGGGGAGTAAGTCGTCCTCAAAGACAAAGCTATTTGGTTTTTCGACTATGGTGAATAAAATGGCTATCTCAGAATTTTTATCCAGTGACTTTGGGGAAAAAATGAGCGTGGGAGGGGTCTAGGTGCCCTCAAATTTTTTAGTCACTTAAAAAGGCTATCTCAAAATTTTTGTCGGATATGTTTGGGGAAAAGGGCCTTGGGGGGGCTAGTTACCCTCTGATTTCTTTCGACTCTTAAAAAGTGAACTAGAACTTCCAGTTTTTAATGAAATGAGCCCTCTCTGAAGTTTATACGAGCATTCCTTCCATAAGAACCACATATGGCCCCAAGGGCATAACTTACAGCGCCTGCCCCCAGGCCCGGGGTGGTTTTGTCGACCCTGGATTCTTTCTGATGTTTGAACTATTTTTAACAAAATGGCTATCTCAAAATGTTTGTCGTATGGGTTTTGGGGAAAAGGGCGTATGGGGGGGCTATATGCCCTCTGATCTCTTTCGACTCTTAAAAAATGAACTAGAACTTTTAATTTCCAATCAAATGAGCCCTTTCTGAGGTTTATACGAGTATCCCTTATATAAGGACCATATATGCCCCCAGGACATAACAACACAACACCCCCAAGTCCCGGATGGTTGTGTCGACCCTGGAGGTTTTGTTATATGATGGCCTATATGGGGCCTAGGTGCCCTCCAATTTTTTGGTCACTTAAAAAGGGCACTATAACTTTTAAATTCCGTTAGAATGAGCCCTCTGGCGACATTCTAGGACCACTGGGTCGATACGATCACCCCTGAAAAAAAAACAAAAAAAACACACGTATCCGTGATTTATCTTCTGGCAAAAAATGCGAAATTCCACATTTTTGTAGATAAGACCTTGAAACGTCTACAATAAGGTTCTCTGATACGCTGAATCTGATGGTGGGATTTTCGTTAAGATTGTAAGACTTTTAAGGGGTGTTTTCCCCTATTTTCTAAAATGAGGCAAATTTTCTCAGGCTCGTTACTTTTGATAGGTAAGACTAATCTTGATGAAAGTTATCAAACAGTTCGTGGTAACGAACTGTAGTAAGGAGCGACCCGGCTCAATAGTAACCAAAACTCCAAAAAATTGAATTTTGATATCAATAGCTACATCAATAGAATCGCATTTTAAAGGTGATTTTAAATATATAAGTTTCATCAAGTTTAGTTTTACCCATCAAAAGTTACGAGCCTGTGAAAATTTGCCTTATTTAAGAAAATAGGGGGAAACACCCCCTAAAAATCATAGAATCTTAACGAAATCTTAAATCACACCATCATATTCAGCGTATCAGAGAACCCTACTGTAGAAGTTTCAATCTCTTATCTACAAAAATGTGGAATTTTGTATTTTTGCCAGAAGACCGATCACGGATGCGTGTTTTTTTTTTTTGCCAGAAGACAAATCACGGGTGCGTGTTTATTTGTTTGTTTTTTTTTGTTTTTTTTTTCTTTTTCCCAGGGGTAATTGTATCGACCATGTGGTCCTAGAATGTCCCAAGAGGGATCATTCTAACGGAAATGAAAAGTTCTAGTGCCCTTTTTAAGTGGCCCAAAAAATTGGAGGGCATCTAGGCCCCCTCCCACGCTCAATCTTTTCCCAAAGTCAACGGATCAAAATTTTGAGATAGCCATTTTGTTCAGCATAGTCGAAACCATAATAACTATGTATTTGGGGATGATTTATTCCCCCACAATCCCTGGGGGAGGGGCTGCAAGTTACAAACTTTGGCCAGTGTTTACATATAGTAATGGTTATTGGGAAGTGTACAGACGTTTTCAGGGGGATTTTATTTTGTTGGGGGGTGGGGCCGAGGGGAGGGGGCTATGTTGGAGGATCTTTCCTTGGAGGAATCTGTCATGGGGGAAGAAAAATTCAAGGAAAAGGATGCATGATTTTCTAGCATTAATATAAGAAAACAATGAAAAATAAACATGAAAACGTTTTTTCAAATGAAAGGAAGGAGTAGCATTGAAACTTAAAACGAACAGAGATTATTACGCATATGAGGGGTTCTAAAAATACTTTAGCATAAAGAGCGAGGTATTTAGGAGGAGATAAATACCTCGCTCTTTATGCTAAAGTATTTTTAGTGATTTCAACTATTTATTCTACGGCCTATCTGATTCAGGGGTCATTCTTAAAGAATTGGGACAAAACTTAAGATTTAGTGTAAAGAGCGAGGTATTAACGAGGATACAAACCCCCTTGTATACATAATAAAAATATAAGATTATGAAAGTTTGTTACGTAAGTTGCTAATTTATAAGTTACGTATATTTTTTACAAATAAAAACATTCGTTAAAAATTAAAAGTTCTAGTTGCCTTTTTAAGCAACCGAAAAATTGGAGGGCAACTAGGCCTCATTCTCCACCCCATATTTCTCAAAATCGTCTGATAGTAACTAAGAGAAAGCCATTTAGCCAAAAAAAAGAATAAATATACAAATTTCATTTTAATTATTTATGTGCGGAGAGCCAAAACCAAACATGCATTAATTCAAAAACGAACAGAAATTACTCCGTATATAAATGGGTTGTCCCCTCCGCAATGAGTCAAAGTTTGACTCTGCCACAATTCTACTTTTTAAAACAATTAAAAGCTTTAGCGTAAAGAGCGAGGGATTGCGGAGGGGACAACCCATTTTATATACGGAGTAATTTCTGTTCGTTTTAAGTTTTAATGTCGCTCCTTACTTTCAGCTAAAAATTTTTTTTTTTTTTATTTAATTTATTTAAAAGCTTCCCTATTTTTCTTTGCTGTGGTGACTAAATGTCGTATATAATGTTTCCACACTTTTGAGGTAACTACCCAAAAACTATTTGCTAAGCTGTTCCCTATGGGAGGATCATGTTTTGGTATTAAAATGAACCCTTTGAAGTATTTCCCACTCAAACTAGACAAAATATTTTTAAGGTCTATACAATTTTCACTGTCTCAGGAAAATTCCCTGTTGTTTTTTAATACCATTCATTTGCATATAAGGGCTTTAAGGCTCTACAATGGGACTCTGTTATTGTTTTGTAGTTAGGGAGGGGGGAGATGCCTCAAAGGGTGTATTTTAATGACAAAGCATCCCAACTCTCATTAAGCCTACAGATAAATATAGAATTAGTCAAACAGTTCGTGGTAACGAACTGTAGTAAGGAGCGACCCGGCTCAATAGTAACCAAAACTCTAAAAAATGGAATTTTGATATCAATAGCTACATCAAAAGAATTGCATTTTAATGTTGATTTTAAATATATAAGTTTCATCAAGTTTAGTCTTACCCATCAAAAGTTACGAGCCTGAGAAAATTTGCATAATTTAAGGAAATAGGGGGAAACACCCCCTAAAAGTCGTAGAATCTTAACAAAAATGACACCATCAGATTCAGTGTATCAGAGAACTCTACTGTAGAATTTTAAAGCTCCTATCTACAAAAATGTGGAATTTCGTATTTTTTGCCAGGAGACAAATCACGATTGCGTGTTTATTTGTTTGTTTTTTTTTTTTCCCCAGGGGTCATCGTATCGACCAAGTGGTCCTAGAATGTCGCAAGAGGGCTCATTCTAACGGAAATGAAAAGTTTTAGTCCCCTTTCTAAGTGACCGAAAAAAATTGGAGGGCATCTAGGCCCCCTCCCACGCTCATTTTTTTCCCAAAGTCAACGGATCAAAATTTTGAAAAAAGCCATTTTGTTCACCATAGTCAAAAACCATAATAACTATGTCTTTGGGGATGACTTACTCCCCCACAATCCCCGGGAGAGGGGCTGCAAGTTACAAACTTTGACCAGTGTTTACATATAGTAATGGTTATTGGGAAGTGTACAGACGTTTTCAGGGGGATTTTATTTTGTTTGGGGGTGGGGCTGAGGGCAGGGGGCTATGTTGGAGGATCTTTCCTTGGAGGAGTCTGTCATGGGGGAAGAAAAATTCAATGAAAAGGGCGCAGGATTTTCTAGCATTACTATAAGAAAACAATGAAAAATAAACATGAAAACGTTTTTTCAAATGAAAGGAAGGAGAAGCATTGAAACTTAAAACGAACAGAGATTATTACGCATATGAGGGGTTCTAAAAATACTTTAGCATAAAGAGCGAGGTATTTAGGAGGAGATAAATACCTCGCTCTTTATGCTAAAGTATTTTTAGTACTTTCAACTATTTATTCTACGGCCTATCTGATTCAGGGGTCATTCTTAAAGAATTGGGACAATACTTATGATTTAGTGTAAAGAGCGAGGTATTAACGAGGGTAAAAACCCCCTCGTATACATAATAAAAATATAAGAAAAACACAGATAAATAAAAATAATTATGAAAGTTTGTTACGTAAGTTAATTCTTAAGTTACGAATATTTTCTACTAATAAATCGTTAAAATTAAAGTTATAGTTGCCTTTTTAAGTAACCGAAAAATTGGAGGTTAACTAGACCTCTTTCTCCACCCCTTATTTCTCAAAATCGTCTGATCAAAACTAAGAGAAAGCCATTTAGCCAAAAAAAGAATTAATTTACAAATTTCATTTTAATAATTTATGTGCGGAGAGCCAAAACCAAACATGCATTAATTCAAAAACGTTCAGAAATTAAATAAAAAAAACTAATTTTTTTAGCTGAAAGTAAGGAGCGACATTAAAACTTAAAACAAACAGAAATTACTCCGTATATGAAATGGGTTGTCCCCTCCGCAATCCCTCCCTATTTACGCTAAAGTTTGACTCTTTGCCACAATTCTACTTTTTAAAACAATTAAAAAATTTAGCGCAAAGAGTGAGGGATTGCGGAGGGGACAACCCATTTCATATACGGAGTAATTTCTGTTCGTTTTAAGTTTTAATTTCGCTCCTTTCTTTCAGCTAAAAAAATCAGTTTTTTTAATATTTAATTCTAAGAAAGAAACAAGGGGAATGTGGACGTAAATTGATATATAATCCCCAGGGTCATATACAGGACTTTTGTTTGGGGGGTATTTTTTACGGGGGGGGGGAACATTCAAAAACATATAAGAATGAGCAGAATTTATTCCGTATAGGAGGGAGACTGCCCCTTTCTCATCCTTACCTTCACATTTTGGTCGTAGAAATTCCGAAAGATACTCATTTTATCAGAATTTGAGAGCAGTTCTAGCTCCGTTTTTATAAGTCAAAAGTGATTGGAAACCCACCAGCCGTGAGGAAAATAGGTCTTTCTTAGGGGGTATATTCCACGGAGGGGGGGGGTGTATTTTCTATGCGAGGTTATTTTACAGGGGCTATTTTCCACTGGGATATTTTCCAAGGGGGGGTATTTTCCGGGGGGACACCTAGACCCGTAGACAATGATAAGGCGAAGGGAACCCCCATTAATAGAAATAAATAAATCTGCCTTTAATGGTTTGTGACATCCAATTTTTATTGTTTTTGTGACAACGAAACAGAGATTTCTTATGAATCATCTTGACAGGCATTTATATCATGACTTTAAAAAACAAACAATTCCAACAAGGTTGAACATATAAATATTCTAACTTGTGTTTTACCTATTGATATTGGTTTATATTTGTACATACTGAAAACTGAGTACGGTGGTTCAGTTTCACGACGGTTCAGTTGCACAAGAATTCATTTACACCGGGTTTCAGGTACACAAGGGCTTCTTAAATGCTTTGATTTGCACGAGGGCTCAGTTGCACAATGGTTCAATCTTATAAGGGTTCAATGACACGAGGGCTCAGTTGCGCGAGGGCTCAGTTGCACTGGAGCAAAATTGCACGGTGTTTCATTGCACGGGGGCTCAGTTGCAAGATGGTTCAGTTACACGTCACTTTAAATATACGCACACCATAGAACACAGATTTCCAAGTTAGAATGCACATTTTGAAGTTACTAAGACCGCTTCATTTAAAATGTGTCTGCAAAATAAAATTGAAATGTCCATTTCAGACCCAAGAAAAACGCCAGTCATTTGAGTAGGCTTAACTTGCAGCCATACTAAATTAAATGTACTCAAATCATGCGGAAACAGATTAAATGGTTTTTGTTTTTTTTACCGTTAAAAATATGTAAAGCGTTTTTTGCGTCTAATATGCCAGAAATATGCCTTTATGCAATTATCTCCGTCTAAAATCCTAATATGACTGGACTAATAGGTATTAGTTAGAAATGTCATCGTAAATTTGGGTCAAAGTGTAAAATTAAACTAAAACTCCACTTCCAACTTCGTTCAAATTGTCCCTTGTGTGCCAAGGATGTATACGAATTTCATTGAAGAAAAAGGAGCCACATCATCGTTAGTCATTAAAAATATGATTTTATATATTTTTCCCGGAAGGGGACAGTAAACCTGGAATTAAGGGTTTCCGATTACATTTATTTTTATCTCTTAGATTTTTTAAGAATCCCGAGCCCTCTCTTGAAAATCACTTTCAACGGTTTTGAATTCAATGGTAGCCTATACTTTTTATTTTGATATGAAGTCAACCTTTTCGAATAACCTTTCATGATCTTTTAAAAATTTTCAAAAATTAGGTTTCATAACAAATAAAAACTATCTCTTTGCTGAAAAAAAAAATAAATGTTACTATCTCCGGATGAGCGTTAATTGGAAAACTTTCTCGCTATATGCATTTTCTTGGAAAACATGTTTTACTCTTGCTATTATTATTGGACTTAGTCCGCTCTCTGGTAAATTGTAGCTATTGATGTAACCTTTGACAAACTTAATTGAGATTTGTGGAACGCAAAATGAAAACCCCATTGATAAACATGAAATATTACCGTATAATAAGATACATTAAATAAAAAGCATGAGTGCTGTGTTTAAGACTGCTTGGGTGTTTTAAATCAGTAGGCTGCTGATCGACTTCTGTGCTTCTAATCCTTTTTTCAATGGCTCTGTTTTGTGTTTTTGGCAATGGACTAGAATTATAGAGTTCTACAAGTATAGGTAAAAATCACAAGTCCGTTTGTTCGAGCCAGATTTTCAGATACATCTTGCATAAACTAGGAAGCAATACTTTATGTTTTTTTAAGATTCAACTTCGCTCTTTTCTTCCATCAATAATACTTTTTATTATCTAGGAACGAAACGACTCATAAAGCTGCACACATTGAGTATGGGTGTCTACGCCAGGTATGAGGAGCTTGAGCAATGTGTTTGTATCATTCTGTATACGGCATTCACTAATAAATTTGTTTTCATTCCTGAATCAGCTTGAAAAGGTAATTTTTTCTCCCTTACTTTTCTGATTTTCTTTTCTTCTTGAAAACGTCTTCTCTTCAGAAAATGTGTTATTTTTCTTTTCTTCTTTACTGTGGGCCACGGTTTGTCCTTCGTAAGGTTGCAGTTACTCCTGCAACTATGATTGGACATTACCGAGACTTTGCATACTGACAAAGTTGTGTTTCTGAAATAGCGATCTCAAATAACTGTCTTTTCGTGAGAGTTAGCCAATCAAACAAGGAGTGGATAACAAACCATCGATACGCGTTTGCTACTGGATCATATTTAGAGGCATGTAACGTTGCTTATGTTGTTTTGGTCTCTAAGGCAGATGTAGACCCAACTAATGTAAGATCATACAGACAAATCTGGCTGCTGTCCTGCATAGGAAAAGTATCTAATATTCCCATTAGTAAACTGTTATGCCAGCATCCTGAATCAAACCAGTTGCTAGTAGATAACCAATGTGTTTTTTTAGAAGAAAATGTTCCAAGGTTTTTTGTCTAATTGCATTAGCTCAGGATTGGGTTGGATTTTTTTTTTCAGGGATAAAACATTGACCATCCTACACAACGTTTTGATTGTTTTGACTTGTTAGTTTTCTTTTTAAAAATTGGGTCTATGGAGCTAATGATTGGCTTCTGTGAATCCTTGTTAATTTCACTTACAAAATAGCCCAACTTGGATCGAGCTGAATGTAAAAAAAAGTGACGTTTTTTTTTAGCATGAAACAGACCCTGGTCATTTTGATTCGAAAAACAACCAGAAATACATTACAAATCAAGTGACATATAAGTTTAAATCAATGAAGGTGAGCTAGAATCAATCCAACTAAGAACTTGATATACCAAACTACAAGAGCTGATTGAGGAAGGAGATATTGAATCCTTAGCAAAAAAAAAAAAACACTTTTAATGTCCTAAAGTGCAGCAGAATCAGCAACTCCAAAATTGTCAGACCTAACCAGTTTTCTTTCTTTAAAAAGAAGACAATTATTTGGTGAAACAGAAAATGCAAGAGAGCAGTGGAAGAAGAGTAGAAAGGTAGAAACAAAACCGAAAAAATTCTTTTTTTTTTCGGTTGGTGCCAAAACCAACCGGAGGGAAAATATATCACCCCCTCAGTGCCACAAGTGTTTCATGATACCCTTTTCGCCCAAGACAGCATGGCATATGATCAAAATTTAAAGACTGCAATTTTAATCAAAACGACAGATTAGTCCAAAAATACACCCTTTGAGATGTAAGTACAGCCCATGTGGTATAGGTTACAAGTCGTTCAGATAACCCACATTTAATTCTTCAGTAATAAATTTTTAGTAGAAATAATGGACAGGTTAAATACCAGTAAAAGCAACGAGAGCTATGAGAGGAGTTTCTACATGTAGCATTAATTTTTCCATTGGAACTGTGTTCCTTCCACATCTTCACCACCCTCAAAAACTTGGATCGTAACTTTTGCTTTTTTGGCATAGAATAAAACAGACCTTTAATAGAAGTCTCTGAAAGAGACTTCTTTTAAATGTCATATCAAACAACCTGTAAATGTTAGATTTTAGAGTTTCTTCTTTATTAGAATATGTAGATTGTTCTACATCATTACGCTTATAATTGGCATTTCCAGAAAAAACAAATAAACTGTTAATTTAAAACAGGTTTTGATCTTTTTCTGCCCTTTTCCTATTCCTTTTTGGTTCCACTACAATTCTAAGGAAAGAAACAAATTGACTATTTGAATTATTAGTGTGAGTATTTAGCTGCAGTTCATGACATTCGCCTATTTGTAAAGTTTTGCAATAAGAACCGTCTAGCTCATGTTTTTCCTTAACGCCCACCTATAGATAATACAAGTTTGTTAAAAGCTTGAAAGAGAAAAGAACATTTTTTTTTTACCTTGGTATCTTATTTGAATTCAGAAGTTAAAAAAGATATTATGTGAAATGAGAATATTCCTTTAGGAAACATCAAATGATTCCGTTGATTTTTGAATTAAAATGGAATAGTTGTGGACATCAAATCTTGGCTAATTGTAGAAAAAGTCAGGACAGATAGTCCAATTGAGTGAGAGGCAATTCTGGTATTGTACCCACCCCCCACCCTTATTAGGATTTTATAAAAATGATGTTATTTCAATTGTTAATAGATATATATGTCTATCTATTTTCCGTCCACGCGTCATTCCTTGAGCAGTAGAATTAAAGTAGTTAGTCATAGAGCTAAGATAGTTACAGAACTTGTTGGTTTACAAGCGTTTGGCTAAATGGCTGTATCTGACGAAATTCTTATGCTCATTCAACAGTTTTTATTATTTATTTATCTATCAAAACGAAACTGCGGTAAGCCAAAGGCTTGTCACACAAGTCATATTGGCATAATCATTACTACCCTTTATTTTACTATCAATACTGAATTTAACTACCATGTAAGATGTTTCCTAAGGGTTATAAATGCCTATTGAAGATGATAGAAGTCTCAATGATGTTGGAGTTTTACCTCATATCCTGAAAAGTACAGGTCGTGTCAAACTTGGTAACAGTCTCCCCTGGATACACTTTCTTTGAAGATTATTAGTTGTCTATTTAATTTTTATTTTGCTTATAATAAAGTTAAAATTCGCAGATTAGTTCTAAAAAGTTTTTTTTTAAACTAAGAAATAGAAATTCGATATTTATATCTTAAAGTGTGATTTTGTGTTTTATTTTTTTTAAGCGTTTTATGAATAATCTTTCTTTCTACCTTTGGCTTGTCAGTTCTAAGAAGCCTGAATTGTCAAACAGTTCGGCATAACGAACTGTATGTAAGGAACGACTCGGCTCAATAGTAACTGACACTCTAAAGTAAACACCCCCTAAAAGTCATAAAACCGTAATGAAAGTCATACCTTCAGATTCAGCCTATCCGAGAACTCTTCTGTAGAGGTTTCAAGCTCCTCGCTGCAAAAATGTGGGATTTTGTATTTTTTGCCAGAAGAAAGATCACGAATGCGTGTTTATTTATTTATTTTTTGTTTTTCTTTTTTTCCCATGCGTGATCGTATCGACTGAGTTGTCCTAGAATTTCATTAGAGGGCTCATTCGAATGGAAATTAAAAATTCTAGTGTCCTTTTTAAGTCACCAAATAATTGGAGGGCATCTAGCCCCCCCTCAACGCTCATGCTTTTCCCAAAGTCACCGAATCAAAATGTTGAGATAGCCATTTTGTTCAGCATTTCGAATATCTAATAACTATGTCTTTAGGGATGACTTAATCCTCAACAGTTGCCGGGGAAAAGGCTGCAAATTATGAACTTTCCTCATTGTTTACATATAGTATTGGCTATTGGTAAGGATACAGACGTTTTCAGTGAGAATGTCTTCTAGTGGGGGGTCAGGGGATTTGGTTACGTGGGAGAATCTATGGTGATCTCTGATGACGGGGGTTCGTCCCCTTGTCAATGTCTTGCTCTTTACACTAAGGAATTTTTAATAATGTTAAAAGAGCTATTTATTCTAATTAAACGGCTTTGTGCCTCAGGGGTCATTCTTACGGAATTGAAACAAAATTTGAACTTTAGCGTGAAGAGCGAGGTACTGACAAGGGGGCAAACTCCCTTATATTATGCATGTGAGAGAGTTCACCCCCTCGTCAGTGCCTCGCTCTTTATGTTAAAGTTCAAATTTTAATAAATAATGACCGATATAAGCAATAATTTGTTTGTGTTATTGTACTGTGAAAGTAACACTATGGTTGTTCTTTTCTTATGCCGCTGATCTTGGTTTATTCCTGGAAACTGGTATGGGTCTAACCTGTGGGGTTTTTACGGAAAGTGTGGACCTCAGGCCGGATTGATGAATATGACATTACATTTTGGAAAGCTCCACATAACTTTTTTCTGGGGCCAAAAAGGATGGTTTTTGCTTGTCCACGAGCCAGAGACTATGGTGTTCGAAGTGAAGTGGAGTTATATAGCCTATGTCAGAGAGGAGTATCTGAAGTTGTGCAGCCAAGCTTTCGTTTCTTCAAACCATGTTTCTGCTTTCGGGTGGAAAGCTCCGTTCTAGCAGGCAAGCAGGCAGGCACCACTTTCGATTTGAAGATGGACTAAAATCTATAAGTGTTAAATATATGCGGCAGTTACCCGGCCCCACAGCCAATATATCTTCTTTGAGTGATAAATAGAAAAATTTACCGAAGCAAAAAAGGGGCATTTTCCCACGGGTCCGAAAGTGCTGCCGTGATTTTGGCTGGGTTTAGCATTTGTTTTTTTCGGACTTGGGATTGAGGTAGAGAAATGTTATCAGATGTACCTTTTGATCTTTAAAAGTTCTGTCATTGGTAAAGAAATTGGAGCTTATCATTTGCTGCTTTCCAAGTGGTGACGTTAAAAAGTTGGCCTACGGTAAAAAAAAAAAAAAAAATCAACTTTTGAACTAAGACAGATATAATTTTTTTTCGACGGCAATCGATAGCTCTTGATGAGCTGATTAAAGTATATGTCATCCATTTTTTGGTACAAATTTTCCTTCATGAGAAACACTAGTTTAAAAGTTTCAACGGGGTAAACAACTTCAATAGTAGGGTACACACTGAAACCAAAAATCGGCCAATACCAATTGTGAGACAAGTAGAGGACTTGTAAGCATCAGTCGGTTGTTAGACCATAATCAACTTCGGCAATAAGGGGTTTCTAACTTTGGCTAGTTGGTTTAACTATTATTTGTATCCGGTGTATTTGATGGTAAGACCAATTTGGTTCCAGTGGTAAGACATACAGGGGACTTGTTAATAATAATCGTCTGTTAGGCTACAATCATTTTCAGTGACGAGGGGCTTATAACTTTTGCTAGTTGGTGTAGCCTACCCATACTCACTGTAACCTAGAATTAAGGGTTTACGCAATGGGTACAAACGATAACGTAAAACAATGAGGTAGTTTCGTAATAATTAGTGTCACTTATGGTATTTTAATCCTGAAAAGTTATGGATAGCTTTATAATACCAACTAGATTATATAAGATATTGTTCCAAGTTTTCATCCGTCACGAAGTCTACGATTGAAAAGGATAAAGTTCAACTGGCTGCAAAGTCAATTTAGTCCCTTCTTTCAATATTCTTTTGTTATTGTTGTTTTTTCAACAATGAGGAATAGCCTTTTATTATGTGACTACTGATCGTTTTCTTCTTTGAACATAAGGTTTTAAAAGCTTTGATAGGCTGACAACTTCAGCGTTTAACCGATAGCAAAGAAACAAAACCAAAGTGTTGCTTAAAGCTCTTTTCTTTCATCCATTTTAGTCATTTTAGAATTGTTGAACTTGTGACTTTCGTTTTAATAAAAATAGTTCCGACCCCCCTTTGACTGTTCTGTTACTATGTCTTACAAAATTAGTTCCGCAAATATCACTAATTTAAGTTATGTGGAAGAATCTTTCTATAAAGAAATTTCTCGTGGGGAAGGGAAATTTCCATAAAGGAGGTGCTGGATTTAACAAAACTATTTAAAAAACGATCACAATTAAAAAGAGAACAAGTTTTTCAACTGAAAGTAAGAAGCAACACAAAACTTAAAACAAACAAAAAATATTATGTATATGAGGAAGGCTGCCTCTCCCAAATCGCTCTTTCTTATGGTAAACACTGTTTTTTAGCTTTTAAGAGAGGTTATCATTTCAAATAGACAGCCTTTGTGATTCAGGAGTCAATCTTAAACAAATGCAGATTTGTTTTAATTATTCATTTATGGTGAGCCGAATTTAAAACTGCATTAATTCAAAACGTTCAGAAATTAAATAAAAAAACGAGTTTTTGTTTTAACCAAACAAGTTTGATTCTATTAATTCGCAGCATCATCCTTTAAATCCGTCATATCCTGTAAATTCAAAGAGGAGATTTTTTTTTTTTTTTTTTTTTTTTTTTATTTTGAATTGAATAGGCTAAACACACCTTGAATAACAGAAAAAAAACTTAAAAATGATCAGCAGACAAACTTTGAAAAAAGTAGACAAATCAGACCTAACGTTACAGAGCAAGTGTTGACCCTTCTCAGAATTAAACGAAAATACAACATGAGACACACAACGCTGAGAAGCGTCAGCATTGGCTCTGTAGCGTTAGAATTAAATGAAAGCACAACACGAGACACACAACACTGAGAAGTGTCAACACTCGCCCTATAACGCTAGGTTTGATTTGTAATTTAAAATAAATTGTAAAATAAATTTGTCCGTATCACAGTTACACCGATGAAATCAAACTATTTAACAGCACCAACCATATCAAGACCTCAATGTGTATTATGCAAGAATTTTCATCTTCTTTGGTTGATCACATCTAATTTTTGTATCAATTATTACACTCAGCAATAGATTAAGCGCAGCATACTGTAGCAACTCCGTCCTTGATTTTTTTTTTTCTAACATGGTTTCTGCTGCTAAGTGCTTTTTAACTCTGAGGAGGGGGTGGATTTTCAAATACTAATAAAAAGGCATTATTTAGCACTTTCAACTCTAAAATCTATGGTAGAAGAGGCGGGGTGAGCGTGCGGTCTACGTATGTCTGCGCACGGTCTTGTGCTAACTCATAGCCCCGGTTTCATAAAGCAGTCAGAATATATCGGAAAAAGGTTGTATTTTTCCAGATGCAGCTCATCAGGAAAACATGAATTAAATAGCAATGTAAAATACCTTGCCCCCATCCCAAACCCCAACATTTTATGCTATACCATATTTTTCTCTCTCGCGCAATAGAATCCTTCGTCTCATTCTCCAAAATCTATTCTATTCTGTAAACTCTTCACACCTTTTCCCCTTTCTTTTTTATTATTTTTTAGAAATAGAAACTTCATGGAAGTTTTTTTCCATTCTTTTCAGTAAACTCTTCACACCTTTTCCCCTTTCGTTTTTACTACCTTTTAGAAACAGAAATTTCATGGAAATATTCTTTTCCATTCTTTTCCGTGAACTCTTCACACCTTTTCATCTTTCTTTTTTGCTACTTTTTAGAAATAGAAACTTCATGGGAATATTCTTGTTTGCCTCATTATTTATTATAGATGAAGACTCGTCAGAAATTTTGTTCAAGGAAATATTTGATTTGAACTTCATTATGATAAGAAGTGATAAAGACTTGTGAATTGAGAATCCGAGTCAATTTCTCAGAAACATATCGCAAGAAACATGTTGAAAGCTTTAACCTTTTGTATCTTTTGTGCTTCTTTGACAAATGGAAAAGTTCTTGTTAAGTCTGTAAACCCTAGGGATGAGGTAATATGAATTCTTGTTTTATTTAAGAATTAACGACGCTTCTTGACTACTAAGGTCCCTGCGTCGGCCCTGCAGTGCATTCCTGCAGCGTGATTCGATCTCTGGGTCCCGTATTACCAAGCTAAGGTCAAATCCACTACGCCACCACAGGACTATGAATTCTTGTTTAATCTTATTTGTCTTAAATTTGAATACCCTGACATGTAGGCTAATTGACTAGCCCTCGATGACGGCACAAGTTAGGCTGTTGCCTAGGATGTCATGATTCAGGAAAAACACCTGTTTTATTTCCATTTTTGACACATAAATTCTTAGGTTTTATTACGAGGGTCAACGATAATGTAAAATCTTAGTTTAGTCAAATTCTTAATTGGGGAATTGAAGTAAAGGCAGTATTAGTATTAGGTAACATAGCCTGCTCAAATGAATAGTATGTTGAATGTGAAAAAAATGTATAAAGAATTAATAATAGAACATATAGAAATTACAGGTTGAATAATTGAAATAATTGAACAGAAAAGTGACACCAGCAGATGAATAGTAAGATGAAAGATAAAAAGTGGAAAGAGAAAAGAGTAGATGAAAAAATGGAAATACAAATTTGAAAAAAAAGATCATCTTCTCAAGGTTCCTATATTCAGGAAAAGCACAAGCAGGAGGAGGTGGAACGATTTACTTGTAACCTCAAAAGCAACAGTATTTAACTGGTAAACGATTTTAGGGTACGTTTGCTCATACTAATCGGTAGGGTAGGGAATTCTTAGGTTTTGACTTGGATTCTACCCTCTTGCCCAATGCGTATTGCAAAAAACCAGGATTTCATGAAAAATCGTTTAAGAAAAAATGTAGGGAATGCACACCAGTTTAAACATATTTATGACCTAATGCTAAGAAATGTTAGAATATTTGAGCTATTTACTTTAATGTAGGGAAAATCAGCTTTAATAATTGTGTAATTTTATAGTTTCCTTTTATCTAGAATATATCAATTTGGCTGTGGTCTTTGTTTTATCATCTATTGTTATTGTTAATCCTTTCTTTCGCTTGAGCTACATGGCCAACAGGGTGCTTTTTTCAGTGTGTGACTGTTAAACGTGCCATCTTTTGATTACTTCTTTCTAGCTTTGTAATGTATAATGCGTTGCCTCTCCGTTGTGGTATAATATTTGAAGGGATGAACGTGTAAGGAGTTGGAGACAATGCTCTTGCAATAGCAAGGGCTGGACGTTGATTATTTAAACAAGAGGGCAAATTAAATCGCAGAATACCATGAAGTGACCATGTGAGTAAGGTTTACACACACATTCCAAAGGACTTTTTACATTCCAGTTCTAAGCCAGCTTTTGCGCTCTGGGTGGACTTAGGAAGATGTTATTAGTCCTTGAATTGGACCGGTCGAGCCCATTGCTTTTAATAGGCAATAACCAATTCTACGATTTGTATAGAATGGAAAATGTGACACAAGCCGTTAGGGCGTTATTACATTGAAGTTTTCTACTGATAAGTTTAGATAATTAGTATTACAGAGGCACTAATTTAATTAATTTACAAAGCAAATTACTTTTCATAATGAACTATAGATAACGAATATTGCACATAAAGTTTTGGAAGGGATACAGTGGGGCTATAGAAATTAGGTATTGGATAAATGCGGGTAAATAGAGACACTAGGTAACGATAAAATCGATCAAGTAGATAGCTGCACTCACCTGAGTAGCATTGTGAGCAAAGAGTGTGGGTGCGATGAAGATGTAAAAAGTAGAATAACATAGTCACAAGATGTTTTTTTTTTCGTAGTTGAAAAAGCAGGAATACAAGTCTGTGAACTTAGGTTTAGAAAATTTTAAGACACGGTTATGAATGTGGTGGATGTATGGGTCTGAAGCATGGGTGCTTTGAAAGGTTGTGTAAGACTCTCTGTAAGAGCCCTATTAAACAACAAGCTATACGACAGTTTCCGTCTACTCTTACTTTTAAATGCTATAACGAAATAAAGTTTCAAATGGCTAGGCAACGTTCTATGGATGGAAGATAACAAAATACCAAAAATTGTACTTTTTGGCTATTTGTCTGGGGCCAAATGAAAAGTGGGGGGTTCCCCAACCCTATAGTGGGTAGGGCTGGGTGAAATGATAGAAACGTCTTAAAAAACTAGAGCCCTGTTTGAGTGTTTTACAGTCGATTGGGGTGGACGAAAAACGTAGGCAGCTATATTGGTTTCAGGCAGCTTGGTCCTGTGGTTACTTGTGAGTAGTAGCAATAATAGTATCCTCTATAAAATGCCATTGAAAATTTTCGTGAATTAAATTAGAAAGGAATGTTGATTCCGTTTTGTTACTTCTACGAGAATATATCCAGAAAATCCCTTGTGATTATAGATTCTTAAACTATAACAGGATTAACTGATTTTCATTGTGATTTCTTTGTGTTTCCTTGTAACTAGTTAGATTTTTCACTGCACTTTTTTCACTAGTTTTCCTGTTAATGAGTCAAACTCGCCCTTAGTTTATCGGCTGAGATGTTCGTTCACCTTAGTCTTCTAGCGTTTCTTTCAGTATCATTAGGTCATCACAGGTAAGATACAAACTTTCAAGGCCAGGGTCAATAGAAAGATATCTTTCAAGAGTTGGGAGGGAGGGAACATGATGTTAATTCACAAAATTTAGGAGACAAATGTTTCTAAAATCATGTGAGGGGGGGTGTGGTTTGTTGCTTTTTCAATTTTTATAATAACAATACCAGCAAAGGCATTTTTCATTGTAAAACCCCGAAAAGTATTTTTCAGGATTTAGGAAGAAGACAAAATCAAAAGTAAAAATATCTGCATCTGCTCCTCCTCAATTGGCAACGCTGAGGGGGCGGAGACAGTAAGCCTTAAAAATTACGATGTGATCGAGTAGAACCAGTATATTTTTTTTTTTTTACAGAGATAGTGTAATACGTTATTTTTTGCCTTACAAGAGAAAAAATATCCAACACTTCATCGTCCCTCTTATTTGAAGAAGATCCTGCCTGAAACGAAAATTTTCAGCGATTTTTTTCTAAACACTCGCTGAAAATTTCATAAATTGCATATTTATCTTCCTTAAATTAATAGAATTTAACTTTCAGTGTGGATCAATTCTATCAGGCAATGAGGGAAATTTTACCAGCCCTGGATACCCAGACCTATATCCATCTAACGTGACCTGCGAATACATTATATCTACTTCAAATGCAGACCGAGGTATACGACTAACGTTCTCAGATTTCAGTACCGAACTTGACAACGACTATGTAGAGGTTAGTAACTATATAAACAGTTATTTACAGCAGCAGATACTCTTATGCACACAAGACTATGCGTGAGAGAAGGGATGAGCAGTGGCATCTAGCTTGAACTTCTTCCTAAATTTGGAAAACACTAAAAATTGCTAAGAAATGTGTACTCCTTTACTATAATGTTTTAAAAGACTTGGTTCCGTACTTTGAATGCTCCCTAAACAAACTCTAAACAAGTGCCTGTCAATACATGTTTGATTTCACATGTAAATAGTTCAGTTATGTATGTATACAGGTGTGCACATCGAAGAAACCATGAAATTCCTAAGGCTTTTAGAATTATCACTCTGTTTTTTTTTTATGTGTTTTAAATATTTCCCTTTTTTATAAAATAGACCACATCCCTGCAATATATCCCACTACCTATTCAAGATTAATTTCCACGTACATCCCAATTTCCGGAGAGACATTTTTTTTCTTTTTGTCTTACAAATGAAGACTATTTCTTTCAAATTTTTCATTTGATTCACGAAATTAGGCCTGAAACCAACTGTTGAGCCTGAAACAGTGAAAGTTTGATCCGATTTCCGCTATTTTATTATTTACTTTAAGTTAATGTTGTTCCAGAGTTCTATTTAATGTTTATCCACGCTAGATTCGGGAAATTTTTCCAAATTTAGCTCATTTCTGAAATCAACAGAATTCAAGAAAAAAAATAACGATCGGAAAATTGTTTCAAATGGAAATCTCATATTTTTAACTAACGGATAACATGTCTTGTCGTAGCTTTAAGACTCATTACGACTGTTTAGATGTCAGAATCCAAAACCTCCAAGAAGATCCGAATGCACCTTAATCACCCCTTAATGTTGCTTATAAAAAGAAAAAAATCCTAAAGTAAATTGACATTTGACAACGAAGAAGTAATTTAAAAATCTACTTCAGATTTCTCAACATATTGGCAGAAAATAAGGGCAGGAAAGGCTTATCATATTTTGTCAAAACCTGTTCTTACACTTACGTTTAAGGATTCTAGGGATGGAGTATACTTATACTTACGCTTTTAAGGAGAGAGTAATGATTGCTCTATGGAGTTAAGCCCTGCGGCTATGGCTACGAAATTCAGCCAATGATTTTTAACAGGTTTGGTACGAAAACTACTAAAACGTTTGTATTTCATTGTCAAAAGAGCACTTCCAGAAATTACCAAATCATTGAGCTCTAAGAACTCGAGCAACAAATAGACACTTTTTTGGTTTTGAAAGCAATTAATCCTAGCTGACTGTTTTGCTGAAAAGCAACTATTTTTTTCTGACAGCTTTTACGTACCAGAGTTGGCAGGCACTGACCTTTTAGCAAATTACTAAATCTGATGATCCTAAATAGGTTCTTACGTTTTAGTGACTCACAAGAGGTTTAGTTGTTATGATTGCTTTTTCCTAGGTCAGAGATGGAAACTCGTCTACTGCACCTCTTCTTGAACGCATCACTGGTGAACCAGATATTTCAACTTTAAGTGCAACTTCAACTTCTTCAAATATGTACGTAGCACTTGTGACTGACTCATCTGTAAGAGGAAGAGGTTTTAGTGCCGCATACGCCTCCGTAAGTGTTTCTTATTGTCTCAGCTACTTGAATAACAGAGTCATAGACAAATAAAAATATTGATTTTGGCTCTGCTATGACAGTTTTTGAAATACTTCTCCCTATCATAATTGGTTGAAACGGTCTGATTTTAGTAATGTCACTTTTGAAGACGCTTTTTGAGGTTGAATGGCTTAGAATTTTTCTACAATAAATAGTTTTATGCTGTTAAATTATGTCAAATTCTTTGGGGAACCTAAGCTATCATTAATCCATCATAGATTATTTTCATTTACAAGATTGCAGTAAGAAAAAAATATTAAAACTTAACTACAAATATAATCTGGAGCAAACCCTGAAAAAATATAGATATAAAAAGTGCAGTGCCAATTCGTTTCATGTAGGTGCGTAAGAATATTTCTTTTTTCTCCATTAGGATTCTAAATCTCAAGAGATGGAACAAAACTTCAATAAAGTGCAGAAATATGTAAAATATTAGACATACAAAAAAATCATGAAAAATAAGTATTTGAAGGAACACGGGTCCATAAGTCCCCTGCACCAGTGTAAGTCTCTGGTCTTAGCACCTTTACCTCAACCAGGTATTCCTTTGATAAACGAAAATGTTGAGTAAAGGAAAACAAATATTTAGCTTATGCTGTGCCAAATCTGATAGCGGCTGTCTATTGAAGAAAATTTCTGAATCTATAAAATCTCCGATGTTGGAATCTCTGTGATGCTTGTGATCAGCAAAAAAAAAGCTCAGAGCCAAAAAGCCAAGTTAACTTTCCTTTAACATTTGCGAAAGATATTTTTAGAAGAATAAGCTCAGTAGTTTTATTTGATAGAAGAACATATTGATTACTCTTAGTTATATTTCTCATGCCTGTCTTCCTATCATTTGTATTAAAAATAACAAATTCAAATTATCCCACGAGATTGACAAATGACATTTTAGAGACCGTCAATTGGACCGGTCTATAATAAAACATGGCCACCAATTTGGCAGTTGATCTCTATTTAGCTGGTGATGAACATTTGACCCATTATACCCATGTTTCTAGATAGAAGAATACCCGAATTTTTATAGATTTGATCATATGAGAAAATTAGTTTTCGGACTTAATAGCAAGTTGATCAAAGAAAACTTGGGGAAATATCAGAAAAAAGTTGTTAAAGGTATCCCACTTAATGGAGAAACAGGGAAATTATAATTGGGTATTTTGTTTACTTAGAATTGATTTAGAAATAGATGGAATATTCCTTAAAATAAAAGAGCATTTCTTGTAAGAAACATAGAATACTTCTTATTTTACGACTACTACTAACAACTCACCGCAGCACCAACCGCCTGAGGTCAGCACAGCTACGCACAGACGAGGATGACCTGCTATCTGTTTAGCCCTAAACGGTTGGCCGAAAAGGACAATCTTCGGCAATTTGTCATGCTTCATCCGCGGGACGTGCCCTAGCCATCTCAATCTCTCTTACATTATAGCCCTAGAAAGATCGATTGAACCAAATTTACCGTACAGCCTACTGTTTGAAATACTTTAACTCAGCCGGGTACCCCGACAATCCATTGGAAATTTTTCTGGAATACATCTAGTAAATCTTCACCCGTTTTTCAGAGCGCCCATGCTTCAAAGCCATATTTGACCACGGTTATTACTGTACCTTCCAGAATTATATTCTTCGTTTGCATACTTATATTCCCATTCTTCCAAACTCTTTTTTAAAGGTGAAAAAAACAGCTGAGCCTTTGCTATTCTACTTTTAACATCTTCACTTTTCCCACCCTCTTTACTGATAATCCTACCAAGATAAGTGAAGCTGCCCACCTGATCAATCTTCTCGCTACCCGCTGTCACCTTTCATCTTCAGTTAATCCTGGCCTTAGTGACTTAGTCTTCTTAACATTAATTTCAAACCTATTTCAGCACACTGAACTCGCAAAACCTTTAGAAGTTCTTTGATTTCTGTTCACACTTTCATCTAGGATGCTAAAATCATCAGCATAGCCCAGGTCTTGTAGAGTTTTTCCTCCCCATTTGATTTTGTGGTCTCTCATTGCCTTTCCTGTGCTCCTAAAGACAAAGTCCATCAAAATGGGCTAGAATAGAGGGAGATAGAAGACAACCTTGCTTAACAGCTGATTTAATGCAAAACCAGCTACTAATCTAATTTACTACCTTAACCGCAGCAGTGTTATTCTCGTACATATCACTAATCATTTTAATGTATTTTTCTTGTATGCCATACATGGGTAAGACCTTTATTAAAGCTCTTCTATCAACAGAAGAGAACACTTGCTCAAAACCTATAAACTGAGGACCAAAGGTGTTTGACAACTAAGGCACTTCTCAATTACTAACCTAAAAGTTAAAATTTGGTCGACACATCCTCTACCTTTTCTAATACCACACTGTTCTTTTCTTAAATCTCTGTCTACAACATATCTGAGTCTGAAAAGTATCATCTTTCTAAGTAATTTGCTACCTACAGAGACCAGACTAATGCATCAATAATTATGACACTCACTCTTATCACCTTTCTTTCACAGTGGTTTAATTAAGGTTTTCTAAAATCATTAGCTTCTTCCCTTAAAAAAAAAAAAAAAAAATCATATTCAGAATCTCCAGAACTTATTTCCAACCTCAGAGCCACCATATTTGAAAAACTCATTTACCACACCATCAACGCTTGGAGCCTTATTATTTGTAATTCTTTTAGTACTGTCGCTAATTCTTCCTCACAGAACAAATCTTCCTTCAAATCCAAGGTATCACAAACTTTTTCATTTCCTTCTATATCTTCTTCTGTAACTACCTCTCGGCTTGGCACATTCTCAAAATGTTCCACTCAGCCCTCTTTAATTCTTTCCTTATAAATAATTGTGACCCCATTCCTATCTTTAACTGGCACAAGTCAAGATTCACTACTCTCTCTCAATTTTTCAACATGCTAGTACAATATTTTACTAGTATGCCGTCTAGCTGCATCTTCCGAATCCTTGGATATTTATCCATGGCCTCCACTTCACACCTCCTTAGTTCATATTCTAATGCTTTCTCCCTTTCTTTACATTCCTTTCGATTCAATATGATCTATCGCTCAGATAATCCTTGTATAAGCCCCTTCTCCTCTCTACTAAACATGACGATTTTTCACTAATAATCCTAGCAGTAGTCTTAAATTTCCCCCCTAAGACACCATCAGCGATGTCACAAGTTGTCTTTCTTAAATTATTCCAACCATCTGACACATTGTCAAATTTTAAACTCATAAGTTCAGTATGACATATGAAAACAAAGAAAGGAAATGATAAATAAAAAGAGAAAAAACACATAGGTGAAATAAGAGGATTTTATCAGCCAGTAGCAAAATATGAAAAACAAGCAAACATTTCGACAAGGACCTCGACCAAGTCGTCCTCAGTGCTCCAAAAAAAAAGAAAGAGGATAAAAAAGAAACAAAGGAGAAACAACAGCGAAATCTAACGTTTTTAAGTGAACTCCACGAGAGGAAAAAAGACACTGAATCAAACAACAAAAACCAACTTGAAATCAATGAAAGAGACGTTAATAATTAGATTGAATTGTCGCTGAGTTTCGAGACGTATGGTAATGTAGTGAAAGTTTTTTTCTGCAATTGCCAGTGTAACTGAATCAAGGGGGACGGGCACCCTATTTTCCTGTTTTATTTTTTTTTTAATTGTCTATCTATTATATTTTCAATGAGGTTGATTGGGTATTCATTGCAGAATAGAATATCTTTAACATAGTCTAACTCGGATTTTACATGATTACGTGAACATATTTTTAGAACCCTGTCGACTAAAGAAATTACTACTCCTCTTTTTGCACAAGGAGGGTGATTTGACGAGAAATTGAGATACCGATCATTATGGGTCGGCTTTCTCTATATAGAAAAATCAAGGCTTAGAATATTTTTTATAATTAAAACATCCAAGAAAGGTAGCTTTCCTGAATCTTCCAGTTCTATTGTAAATTAAAGATTCGAATCAAAAGAATTCAAATGTGCCAAAAAATCCGCGACAAACTTGGAAAAATTCTAAAAAAAATAATCTCTCTGTTTCTTTCAAAACTATATTTTTCAACTCGGGAAAGGATAAAACGGACCTTATGCCAGGTGTTTCTACAGGTGTTTCTAGGTGTTTCTTCTTGTGTCTACAGATTCCCGTGTTCATGTGGAAGATTTTAAATTGGAAGGACCCATCAACAGCTAGGGGAATGGTTGCAAAAACACAAAATTTCAATAGATAAGTCCCTGAGATTGGAAAATAAAAATGACAACTTTGATTCAGCTCTGGCCCAGTATATATACAAAAATCCTAACCATTTAGTTCTTTTTGAAGAGGCAACTTTAATATCTACCTTAAATGGCCTACACCAATCTTTTGAAGAGGCATTTGAGATAAAAAAAAACCATATAAATAGAAATTTGGCTATAAATAGAGACATGGGACATATTTCCTTAAGCCCAATTTATAATAATTTAATATTAAAAGACTATGAATATTTTTGCCCAGTCTAATTTAAGACAACCTGTGCGCAAATCTAATGAAAACCGAAATTGTAGACAGGCGAGATCTTTTGCAGGCAAAGGATACTTATTCAATCTAATTGGTAACGTCTCTTTCATTGATTACAAGTTGGTTTTTGTTGTTTGACTCAGTGTCTTTTTTCCTCTCGTGCAGTTCACTTAAAAAGTTAGATTTTGCTGTTGTTTCTTCTTTGTTTCTTTTTTTCCTCCTTTTTTAGCACTGACGGCGACTTGGCGGAAGTCCTTGTCGAAATATTTCCTTGTTTTTCATATTTTGCTACTGGCTGATAAAATTCTCTTATTTCACCTATTTTTTTTTTCTCTTTTCATTTATTATTTTCTTTCTTTTTTTTCATACGTCTTGCATAGCCAGTATGGTCTCAGAACGTATTTATGTTCAGTATTCAACTGTTCCTGGAAATCTTCTCGCAAATTCACACGCTGGAGACTACCAGTATCATAACTTCCCGGGAGGTAGTTATTCTTCTGTAATTTCAGCTTTAAGTTTCCCCTAGACACTACGAAATGGTAATATTTGCTTTTAATATCAATAACAGCACTTCTTTATACCCTGATATCTTGTATTGATCCTGCCAGTCTTAGGTTTACTACAATAGAATCAATAAGTTTTCTGTCTTATCATCACATAACTTATAACAGCTTATGGGCCATTTTATTAACAAACATCTTATTAATAATAGCTAGATTGTTATACCTACAAAATTGCATAAGTCTATAGCCATTGCTATTTTCTTTTCATAAACCAAATTACCAAGGCTAAGATACGAAGTATCCCAGTTTCTCAGGACCGCGGCGTTCGAATCTCCTTGCAAAAAAAAACCATATTTCTACCTGGAACTCTGTTCATTTGCTCTTGTGACTGAAATTAAAATTCATCTGAGTCACTAGTATCTCCTTCAGTCGGTTCAACAGGGGCATATACTACTATAACTGATGCCATGAACATCTTAGTCATAAAATGAACAATTATTATTCTATTATTAATACCTTCTCAGCTCCAACAAGACTTAGCAGCTTCCTTATTCATCATGAGCCCTGCTCCCTGTCTAGGTACCCCATCCTTTCTGCATGAGTACACAAATTCTATATCACCTAATTTCACGCTTCCTACCACTGGGATACGAGTTGCTGAAACTCCGATCAAGTCCAGTTTTGATCGCTTGAGTTTTTCTGTCAAAATAACAATACAATAGTCATTTTTGAACGCCGTAATTTTCATGTTATTTAAATCATTGAAATTGTTTGGGCGTCACGAAAAGCTGTTTGCTTTTCTTAAGCAATGATCCCAGACACTAGTGCAGGACGGGGATCAACACATCTTCTCAAGCAAACACCGAATGACTTAAGTTGGCTTTGAACCAGAAAGCAAGAGTTCCCTGGGAAATCCATTATGAATAGAGGTTTTTGTGCAATCCCGGGTCCGTCTTAGTCACAACATGGTTTTCAGCATTTGGTTTTTTATCAACATGTGACATATTTTCAACAACGCAGTTTTCTATCAACAGGAGCCGAAATTCTGCACAGACAGTCCTAAGCCTATTACCTACGACTCATTATATATTCATGCCTATAAATATTATGCTACTAAGGGGAGCCGACCCCTAGTATATAAATTAGCTAGGAAGAGGCTTTTCAGTATAAAAACACCCTTCAAAACAGACCAAGCCCAGAAGAATTATCCATTAATCAGAATCCCGTGCGAATGCTGTGTCGATTCCTAGGCTATAGTTTTGCTCGAAGGGCACCACTCCTCAAGTGGGAATAGAGTTGAACGCAAGATCCCCAGTTTTTTAAATACCCCGAGAGGGCCGAGTTAGACCTTTGCAAGGGTCGTTGTCAATAGATGTGGATCTTACACCCTGCCGCATTTGTCCTCATATAGAGAATCCTCCCACGATGATGTTTTGTGTCACCATGCAATTTAACTCATTACTGTGAGAAGGTTCGTAACTCATGGGACGTTTGGACACGCCGATGGACCCTGTTGAGTATACGTTTGAGGGACGGAAAAGAAACATTCTCGTGGGACACTAATTTTTTCTATTTTAACTAGAAATGGTGATCCTTAATATTTTTGGGGCTTATTTTTACCACTTTCAAAGTTTATAACATCTTGTCAAGGATTTTTAATAGAATATGTAAGAAGAAATATGAAGATGTAGCTGCTTCTCATATTTTTTAAACAACAATATATTAGTAATAAAAATGTGGGTGGTAGTTACTAAATTTTCACGCCAACAAACTGTATTTGATCCTTTCAAAAGTCAATTTGCTTAATTGAAATTGATCTTACTTTAAAATTTCAGCGGCTAAGTACTTGAATCAATCAATTTTTCGCATGGAGATATAGACGGTTTTTCAGAAAATTTGAATTTAAATAGAAAAAATGTAAAAAAGACTTTCGCCGAAAAACTGTTTTCTCTGTGTAATTGTTTACAGTACAAATTATTATGAGCTTTTCAAAAGCCAATTTTCCTAACTGTAATTTATCCTGTCTTAAGCGTTAATGTATAAGTACTTGATACTGTTGTAATTTTGTATGCTTATAATAAAACTCTCTCTGACAAATGGATTTATACCAGAACTATAAAAAAAGAGACTCTCTTTGAAAATTTGAATTTACATTAGAACTACACAAAGATTTGACAGCATATTGTAGGTGTACTATTAGAAGCCAATTTGACGAAGTTCAAACTTAAAATTTTTTTCAAAAGTCTATGAAAATCCAAGAATTATTTTTGTTCATCAGAAGAGTCTATCAAGAGATGGGTTGAAATGTTAAACTGTATTTTTAGGTCGAAATTTTGAATTTTTTGACTGGGGAAATTTGACTTTTCTTAGGTTTGGAATTAAAATTAAAAGTTAATCATAAGTTACAATGAACATCAATAAATCATTCTCGTACTGAGTACAATTATTTATCGCATTTTGGAAGTAGAATTTTTCACGTCCACTTGTATTTTAGTCCTTGATTTTCATTGTTCAGTTTTAAGCATTAAAATAAGAAATATTCTTTTAGTAAAGATATTTACTAAGTAAAACTTCATCAATTTTTGGGATTAAAGTCATTTACTGTTTTGATGGCGAATTGCATGCCGAATGTATAAACCATTATCCCTCCTGCTTCTCTGGATGTTTAATTCAAATTTGAACTTTTAGATCTGTCCAAACTTGTTGACCGACGACAAAGGAGGTTTTTCATCTCCAAATTTTCCGTCCCCTTACAATCCAGACGCAAACCTTTGCTGGGGAATCAGTGTTCAACCAGGATTTGCAATTGAATTAGAAGTAACATCGTTTGTAACCAGCCCAGAAGATGTAATGACGGTAAGTTTCTGTCTTATTTCAAAATTGAACAAGCTTTTAATAAATCAGGCACGTACAAAAGATTTTGTTTAAGGGATGGGGCCCAAAATTTTGTTGTTGTTTCTTTTTGTGATCAGTGGTTTGTGGCTTGGAAATGGTAAGTAAAAAAGCTTGAAATTTCTTTCTCTGATATGAAGGTAATGACAGAAGAGAGTTGGTGGATCTACACTAGCATATGACATGTGTCTTTCTCCAAGAGGAAGGGGGTCAGAGATCAGCCCAATTTATGCAGAGAATGGGACTTTATAATTCCTAGTCATTCCTGGTCATCTCACTAAAAGGGGCCATCGAGCACTTATACTTAGTCAGAAACACTAGGTGTACCCCTTTCAAAGTGCAGGACCACTTTAAGCTTTGTTGAGGGTGATCCAACACAGCTTCAGAGACAAATCGTTCCTTTGTTGATGTCTTTTTTACAAATTCACGTATGTTGGTCCTTTATAAAAGACAATTTAAAAAAGAATGGCTTATTTTAAAGCAGTTTCTAAATGTGCAACTTGGCCTTAAAATTATCCATCTATTTAAAAATGGAAGGTATGGTGTAAGTCCAAGGATCTTCTCGGAGGCTTACCACAGCTGCTTCAGCTGCATTTCACGCCTGTTTACGAAGGAGTGTTGATAAATAAGTGGGCTATATATGAGGATCATATTAAGGGCTAGTAAAGGCAATTCGATCTTAGGCAGCACAATAACACTACCTGAGTAAAAAGTGATGTGGGCACAATTATTTTTTATTATTATCATCATTATTTTTCTTTTTTTGTTTGGACCTGGGCACTCCGTATCGAAGGAGTTGCCGTAGAAAATTTGAAAAGGGCTTATTCGATTGGAAATTGAAAAGGCTAGTGTCCTTTCAACAGTTGAAAGTAATTGGAGGACAACTAACACCCCTCCAGCACCAATTCCCCAAACACATCGAGTCAAAATTTTCAGATAGATGTTTTGTTCAAAATAGTTAAAAGATCTGAAAACTATGTCTTTGAGAATGAACTTCCCTCCAGAGCCCTAAGGGTAAGGGCTGTAAGTTATGCCCTGTGGACTAATAGAAAGGATGATCGTAAAAATTCAGAAATGGGCATATTTGATCGGAAATCATATGTTCTAGTGCCATTTTTAAGATTCAGAATGATCAGGGGGTGGATACCCCCACCTACACTTCGTGTTTTCCCGAAATGTGTCTGATAGAAACTTTGAGATGGCCATTTGTTGTCATAGAAAATTCAAAAGAGCTTTATCGATTGGAAATTGAAAGCGCTAATGGGTTTTTTGCATGGTCGAAAGTGATTGGAGGGCAACTAACCCCCTCCTACACCCACCATTTCCCCAAACACATCCAATCAAAATTTTAAGAAAGTAACTTTAGTCAACGTACTTGAAAGGTCCGGAAATTATATATTTGAGGATGACACCTCCCCCCCCCCCGCATCCCTCAATGCAAGGGTTGTAATTTCTGCCCTGGGGAAATATGAGGTAGATACAGAAAGGTGGCAGTATGAATTTCGGAGGGGCTCATTGGATTGGAAATCAGAAGTTCCAGTGCCATTGTTAAGATTCAGAGTGACCGGAGAGTGGATATCCTCCCCCACACCTCATATTTTCCCGAAACACATCTAGTTATAACTTTGAGATGGCCATTTGTTGTCTTAGAAATTTCGAAAAGAGCTCATGCCTTTGGAAATCAAAAGGGTTGGTGCCCTTTTTAATAGTCGGAAGTGATTCGAGCGTAACTAACCCCTTTCCCAGCCCACCATTTCTCTAAGCACATACAATCAAAATTTTAAGATATACATTTTGTTAAGCGTAATTGAAAGGTCCAGAAATCATGTCTTTGGGGATGATAACCCCCCCAGAGCCTTCAGGGCAAGGGTTGTAAGTTATGCCCTGGGGGCATATAAGGTACATATAGAAACGGTGATCGTATAAATTTTGGAGGGGGCTCAATGTACTGGTAATCAGAAGTTCTTGTACTCTTTTTAAGATTCAGAGTGATCAAAAGGTGGATGTCCCCCACCCCCACACCACATATTTTCCCGAAATGTATCTGACTTTGATTTGAGATGAGGCCATTTGTTGTTATAGAAACTTCAAAAACAGCTCATTCAATCGGAAATTGAATCAAAAGGCACTGTTTTAATGGTTGCCAATGGCACTGTAGAGACGACTGGTATCTAATCGACTGGTATCGAAACGACTGGGGGTATTAAGCTAAAACTTTTGGGAATACTACTATTACTATTTCTTCTCTTACAATTTAAATAAATAAAAAGGGTACAAGTTTGTACAGGTTGTCAAAGAGCATAGCTAGGATCTTTTGGGAATGATATTAAGTTTATTTTTCAGGTCACCTTCAGAAGCTGTGACATCCAATTGAAAGTTGTACTGTTTGTGTCAGGATTAAAAATTTTTGAAAAAAATTCCCCAGCATACACATAGCAACTCAAACTATAAATTCTTGTAGAAAAAACTGAAAAGTTATACAATATTGTTTTTTGATCAAAAAGACTATGCAAACAAACAGCTAACAGAAATCGATTAAAAAAACTTTTTACACAAAACAAGTTTTTGAAAAAAAGTATAGAGCTCTATTAAGCCAAGAATGAGCAATAATTAGGTCAAACCATCTTCCAATCGTAAACTGCCACAAGTCGCTATCAACAAATAAATGCAACTAAAAACAAACAGAAATGACAATGAATAGCCGAGTCACCCTCGAAACGAGCAAAAATTAACATGACTAGGACTGACAACCCCCAAGCCTTCTCATGATCAAAACACAAATTGCGCTTTAACAAAACAAAATACTTTGAAATTTTTTCACCTTTCTTACTTCCATAAATAAAAAAATTCAAAACCTTAAGGAACATATGTAGTATATGTCAATTAAACTTACAATCCACGGTCATTTGTTTGTTGGTGTTTTTTATTTTTCAGTAAAGTGCAAATTGTGTTCTGGTCTTGAGATGGCAATGGGGTTATCAGACATGCTCATATTAATTTTTGCTCATTTTGAGTTTGACTCGGTTCTTTATTATGATTTCTGTTCGTTTTGAGTTCCATTAATTCATTGAATAGTAATTTGTGGTAGTTTTACGACTGGAAGATTATTTGAACTATTTTTTGCTCATTCTTGGCTTAATGGAGCTCTTTACTTTTCTTTGAAAAACTTGTCTTGTGGAAAAGCTTTTTGAAATTAATTATCATAAGGATTAAGTCTGTGCTTTTAAATAAAAACTATGTTTACTATTAACTGGTGGAAGAATAAATGCATCGAGTACTATGTTTTTAATTTTTCATATCTAAATCCCTACTACCCTCCCCCTTTTGTATATTAAGCGCTATTTGAGGCCAAGGATGATCACTCTGGTGGTGTCTAACGTGTCGCAGTAAAAAGATAGGAAAAATTTCAGTTTATCTCTTCAAAAATAAAGAATGTATGAGGGAACCTACGATTTTCAAATTACGGGTATATCCATTCTTTCCCTACCCTTGGCGCTGTGGGATTGTATCCTTGTTATTTCTTACACATACATTTGCCTAAGCAAGTTATTGTGCAAGCGTTTTGGGGCTTATGTAAACAGAAAAATATTATTGTAAATATTTTTTTTTATTTACAGATCTATGACGGTGCTAGTGAAGATTCTCCAATCATTGCCAGCTTAAGTGGAGAGGTAATTGGCGACTATTATTCAACTGGCAATAACATGTATATCACTTTCATAAGTAATCCTGCTAATGAACTTGAAGGATTTGTTGTATATTACAAACAGGTAAGATTTAATCAATGGTAGTACCATCTTATCATAATAAAAGTATGTTCGTGTTTAAGTAACCTCAAGATAATTTTAAAGGGACCTAAAAAAATGCTTTAAGTAATTGTAAGTAATTTTGTAAATGGATCTATAATGTTAATTATTTGAAATTTAATATGAAATTTTTGAAAAATATGAAATTTTTTGAAAAATATGAAAATTTTGGTCATTTCAGCTTGTTTGATATGTTTGTATGTAAGTACTAAATATGTATGGTGCTTGATTATGTTGAAATAAGCTGTTCTTATATTTATTCCAATTTTTTCAGGGGGGGGGGTAATAATACGTAAATAAAAGTAGTATTATGGTATTAATGAAAAAATGTTTTGGTAATAAATTAGCCACCATACATGTCACCACCATGTCTTCCTGGGACGGGAGGACATCCTCTTTGGGATATGGCCTGTTTGGAAGGTTACATTGATTTAGTAGATATAAAATAATACAAAACCACTCGGCTGCTACTTTAAACTAAAAATAATTTCTTATATAACTGATAATATCTATAGTACAATTGAAGAGATAGTATTTGAATTCATATTTTATATATCTGCTTGAAAAGTTTTAAATATTTATGTCACTGAGAGGACAGGAGGTGGGAATAACAAATTAAAAAAAAAGTATGAAAGTGCTGAAGGGCTACTTTATTTACATGTTAAGACCAAAACTCACTAGCTGGTAGTCACAAAGTTTCCTTATGTTTACAATCTCTTTCTTTTTAACATGCCCCAGGGTATTCTGACAAATTTGAAGTTCTCATAAGAGACGGAGTACTGTACTGTAAATATAGCGATAATCTTGACCAACAACTGTCTGGTTCCTCCTGTGAATACCAAAAGGCCGAATAGAACAACTTTGACAATATCTATACATCTCTGTTTTGAATCTTTTTATTTGTTCACTTCATTGTTTTGTCTTATTTCTTTTAATTTGTTTGTTTTTTTTTACATCACGTTGGCCCTGTTGTTTTGTTTTTGTCTAATATTGGTACAGAGGGTCTATTCATTAATCAAAAGTTCTCGCTATTGCCAGTTATTTTTTAAGGGCCCAGTGGTCCGTTCAAAGCATTTTATGAGAATATTTGGCAAATTGGCATAATTTTTATGAGAAAAAAACAACAACAACAACAAAACCATAGGCTTCTGTGTGACATTTCTTAGAAAAGTGCCAAAACTTTTCAGTCTATGTATGGTGTGTTTTTGTTTTTCTGGTATGTTTTTGTTTTCTTGGTATGTCTTTACTTTTCTTGGTATATTTCTACCATTGTATACCTTTGTTACTTTGTTCAGTTGCTTTGGTGTTTTCATTGAAGTAACTCTAATAGCTTATTTTCCCTATGTGGATCAATAGCGACAATTCTATTTATTATTACTAGTGGTGATTTTATTTGTTTTTAGTTTAGTGTTTTTTTTTATCTTATGTTGAGGACGCCTAGTTTAGATACAGACGAAATATCCGCATTATTTTAGTCTTTTCTCTATACTGGCAGCAGTCTCGTTTGTGTTTTTTTTTTCGTGGAGTTTTATCTCAATTTGTTGTTTTTTGTGTTCTTATAACCTAATAAGGTTGGCCCCATATGCACCAGTCTGGTGTATTTGGGGATCTGAAATCTACACCAAAACCCTCTGATGATGAGTCCTGTAGACGGTAAAATTACCTCACATCAATAATAGTAATAACTAGATCTACGTTGCATAGGCAACGTGAGGTGCTGCTTCAATCTTTGTTCGACTTCGGCGAGTAAAATGTTGCGAGAGCGACATTTTGGTTTTGTTTCCTCGCTTCGATTAAACGCTGAAGTCGTTAATCTGTAAGGATCTTAAAATAGGTACTAGGTACACCAAGTCGCAAAAGTTGCAAACCCCTCATTGCAACTAGTAAAAGTTGCAAACCCCTCATCGTTGAAGATGATTGTAACCTAAAAGTCGATTATTAATCACCAAGTCCCCTACATGTCCAATTTGGTTCCAGTTACCACTGGAACCAAATTGGTCTTACCATCCAAATACACCGAAAACAAATAATAGGTACAACAACTAGCAAAAGTTGCAAACTCCTCACTGCCGAAGATTATTATGAGCTAACAGAAGACTGTTGCTTAAAAATCCACTATATGTCTCTCAATTGGCATCGACCTTTTTTGGTTTCAGTGTGTACCTTACTACTGAAGTTGTCAACCCCTTTTCAAACTGGTATGAAGGAATTTTTCTAACAAAAAATAGATAAATTATACTTTGATCAGCTTATCAAGAGCTATAGACTGCCATCGAAAAAAAAATCGATCTCTCTTAGTTCAAGGTCAAGGTCAAAGCCGTAGGTCAAATTTCTAACGTCACCACTTAGGAAGAAGCAAAGGATATACTCTAATTTCTTTAGCAATGAGAGAAATTTAAAGTTTAAGAGGTACATCTGATACCATTTCTATATTGGCCTATTTTTGGTTTCAGTCTGTGCCTTACTATTGAAGTTTTAACCCCTTTAAACTTTCAAACTGGTATATCTCATGAAGGAATTTTTCTACCGAAAAATGAATACCATATACTTAGATCAGCTCATCAAGAGCTATCGACTGCCATCGAAAAAAAAAATCTATCTATCTTAGGTCAAAAGTTAACTTTTTTGCCGTAGGCCAAGTTTCTAACGTCATCACTTAAAAAGAAGCAAAGGAAGAACTCTAATTTCTATAGCAATAAGAGAACTTATAAGATTTAAGAGGCACATCTGATACCATCTCTACCGCAATCCCAAGTGCGAAAAACCGAAGGATAAACTCGGGTGAAATCACGAACAAAAGTGGGCAGAAAGACAAGCAAAAACCATGTTTTTTGGCCCTAGGCAAGAGTTCTAAAAACTTTCCAAAATGCAAAGTCAAATTCATCAGTCCGGCCTAAGGTACACACTTTCTGTAAAAACCGCAGAGATTAGACCCTTACGACTTTATAAGATTAAGCTGAAATCGCGGTGCTAGGAAAAAAAAACACGACGAAACCAAAGTGTTCCTATCGCAACACAATAATAGTTTATTTTTAACCCACATCATATAAAAAAATGACACTTGTGGATTATACATAAGGGAGAAAATATAGTACATACATCAAAACTTATAAACTCTACAAGGTCAGAGTATGACCCTGCCTATTTATTTCCGCCTATTTACGAAAATATGCGGTTAAGACGGTGGAACGGGCCTAGACTTTAAGCGTAATTTAATTGTTTAGAACTTAATATTTAAGATGTTTGAAAAATATACATTGCTGAGTATTACGAAATTAAATTACTAATATGGAAAAATCGAGAAACATAAAGCAAAAAATTAATATACCGGTAATACTCAACCTTGACTCTTGCTGGTATTTTATTACTACCCTTCGTCCTTGCCTTAATCCTTTTGAAGGTGGGAGGGGGGCAATGGAAGCATATTATCCTCCTTCTACTGTCTAGCCTCTATAACACGCCCAAAAATGTCTGGAGTGTACCTTTGACAAAATTAAACAGTGTTTTTTGATGATTGAGGTGTAAGAACGGAAAAGAACTCTTATTTGGACTAATCGTGTATGACTTTTCCTTCTTTTTATAGGTTTGTGGAAACCGCTTCGTGGATCCCTCTGGCACTGTGTCTAGTCCAGGCTACCCCTCTCCTTATCCACAAAATGCAAATGAATGCTATTTCATTTCCGTCACTGCTGGAAAAACGGTTCAAATCACTTTTACAGACTTTGTCACTGAACCAAATTATGATGTCCTGAGGGTAATTTTTTTTTACTTATTAATTGTATGCCGTGACGCTGCAGCCTAGGCACGTATACAGTCATGTACGTTTCTATCAGAAATAGGACACATCATAGTGCCACAAACGGACGCAGTCAGCGGAGTGAACTATTGATTAATTTCCCAATAACTTATCAAACCACGGCAAAGGTATATAAATTATAAATTCGCCATTGCGCACGTGTGCAAGAGGAACCAAGGAGAAATACACCTTACAAGATGTGTTCCAAAGTTCTTCGATGGAGAGCTTATGAACGTGCATGACTATATGTCTATATATATATATATATATATATATATATATATATATATATATATATATATATATATATATATATATATATATATATATATATATATATATACTAGCTGTTGGGATGGCGCTTCGCGCCACCCCAACACCTAGTTGGTGGGGCGCTTCGCGCCCCCCCAAGCCCCCCCGCGCGCGTAAGTCGTTACGCGCCATATTAGTTACGCGCCATTGTAGTTGTGTCCCTGTGTCCCACCTGTGAATATAGATAGATTTATATATGTGTTTCAAACTACGTAAAAATTGCGAATATACAAAATTCTTGGCTTTCCCATTGTTTGTCCATATACAAAGCCGTATGTACTAATAATGACGTCATATACAAACGCTCTTTTTACAAACAAACAAACATGCATACACACAACTCGTTTTTATATAGATAGATAGATATATACATACAATACAAATTAACTACGTAAAACTTGTGAATATACAACAGTCTTCGCTGTCCCATTGTCTTTGCGTATAAATAGATTGTCAGGTTTACCGACCCTCAAAGATGCAACATACAATTGTACATTGGTAAAGCAATCTGTATTAAGATCTATACCGCATTTTTCTAGTGATTGCCCTTGAGCTTTGTTGATGGTGGTTGCAAATGCTAATCGAATTGGGAATTGCAATCTTTTAAATTGAAAAAGCAGATCCGTTGGAATCATGGGAATGCGAGGAATAAGAACAGCCTCACCCTCATAAGGCCCTGTCAAGATTGTGGCCTCTATTAGGTTTTCCATTGTTTTTTTTACGGCAAGTCGCGTGCCATTGCAAAGCTTTGGTGGGTTGATATTTCTTAAAAGTATTATTGGTACGCCTATTTTTAGTTGTAGCACGTGTGGTGGAAACCCTGAAGGATCTATGGAATTTAAAAATTCAGATGGATAATTAACCGCTTCATTTGGTTCCAAAATACAAATTAACTGCGTAAAACTTGCGAATATACAACATTCTTCGCTGTCCAATTGTCGCTGCATATAAATAGATTGTCAGGTTTACCGACCCTCGAACATGCAACGTACAATTGTCCATGGGAAAAACAATCAGTATTAAGATCAATACCACATTTTTCTAATGATTGACCTTGAGCTTTGTTAATGGTGATTGCAAATACTAATCGAATTGGGAATTACAATCTTTTAAATTGAAAAGGCAGATCCGTTGGAATCATGAGAATGCGAGGAATAAGAACAGCCTCACCCTCAAAAGGCCCTGTCAAGATTGTGGCCTCTATTAGGTTTTCCATTGTTTTTTTTTACGGCAAGTCGAGTGCCATTGCAAAGCTTTGGTGGGTTTATATTTTTTAAAAGTATTATTGGTACGCCTATTTTTAGTTGTAGCACGTGTGGTGGAAACCCTGAAAGATCTATGGAATTTAAAAATTCAGATGGATAATTAACCGCTTCATTTGGTTCCAAAACTGTGTCGACTGACTTGTAAAGGACTGCCTGGTCTTGAATCTTGGTCAAAACAATATTGTTGATTTCGTGGACGTCTATATTTTTGGGTGCGAGAATCGCTCTTTCACTTAGCCATTTATTATTTTTATAATTTTTTAGAATATTCGGAAATACTTTTTCAATCAATTCATTTTTGGACGTCACTAAATTACAGAAATCAGCAGGTAGTTGTATACGTCCTGAAATTGAGTCTACTGGGAGCTTTCCGTTTCCCATTGCCAGCAATTGATCTGAAAATGTTTGACCAGAGTCATCGTTTTGCAATCGGACACGCATATTTGTAGTTAATTTTAATGTTTTTACTTGTGCCCATAAATTAGAATTTTTCAGGCAAGCATTCATTTCGTCTGCAGGAGTTGATCTAGGTATTATAGGTAATGTTTGCCTGAAATCTCCCGCAAGCAATATTAAGGTGCTGCCAAAGGGTTTCGACTTCCCTCGCAAATCTTTCAAGCATTGATCCAGAGCCTCGAGCGATTTTTTGTGTGCCATTGTGCACTCATCCCAAATAATAAGTTTGCATTGCTGCAATACTTTACCCATCCCAGATGATTTGGAAATATTGCACGTGGGAGTTTCTGTAGAATGCAAGTTCAGAGGCAATTTCAAAGCGGAATGAGCAGTTCTTCCACCAGGCAGCAATGTTGCGGCTATTCCGGACGACGCAATTGCCAACGCTATATCATTTTTTGATCGAATTGATGCCAGAATCAGTTTTATCACAAACGTTTTACCAGTACCTCCTGGCGCATCCAAAAAGAAAATTTCTCCAACGTTGTTATCGACACAATGCATTATCGTATCATAAATGTCTTTTTGTTCCGACGTTAACTTGGAAATGTTATTTTGTACATAAGACAATAGATCACTCGTACTGTAACTTTGTTCACAATCCAATTCTACACATGTCGAAACAGCAGCGATACGGTTAGGTGAAGGCATTCCCAAATCCTGAAGAGGTTTGTTTGCCATACTTACGCACAAATCTTCTATAACAACTAAAGTGTAGTTATAAATTTCTGATGTAAAATCAAAAGTCATATCTGACGTCTCTAACTGTTTTCGATGAAGTATATCTTCGGACATTTTTGACTTATATTTTTCCCATAACTCTGTAGGAGCTGATGGAGAGCAAGTTGTTAAAATGATGCCAAACAATGCACGAATTTGACTTGGGGTTGACGTTTCGCACGCGTCATTGATGCAGTTATCCCAGTGTTGGTCATTCTCCAATAAATTCAGAGCTTGGCATGCACTACGGTAAGTGTCATGTATAGTACCATTTACAGTCCTCAAATACTCAAAGGATGTCGGACCGGGTACATTCACCAAAAGCAGGCGTAGAAAGAAGCATTCATGTTGATTGGGGTGAACGGTGTAGAGTCTTCCTATCGTGGTATCTTTGAAGATGGTAGGTTGGCCGTCGACTGACTTACCCTGTTTTCGACGTTCAAATACTTTATTTTTAGTATGCCACGTGTAATACGAAGGCACTTCAGTATACAGCAGTTTTTTTGCAAAAGAATCATTTTTGCAAAGCGAAAAAAAAGCTGTTAATGTTGTATCCGGTGGATTCAGGACTCTTTGTTGCACGTTGGTTTCCGTGAAATAAACACGTTGACCATTCTGTAAATGTACCGCTAAGTGAACAACAGCTGGACTACGTTCATGTATCGGAAATGAAAGAATTCGCCAAACAGCTTCACTACTGCTTATGTATCTTCCAGCCTGATATTCTACGATTTCATCGAAATCTTTGATTTCGGACTGCAAGCCAAAAACTGCCATGTCACTGCCTTTGTTGACGTATTTACATATGTATTTGATTGCCTTTACGGAGTTACAGTATTCAACGTTTATGTGTGCATTAAATGTTTTTGATAATAATGGGGAATATGGAACAACCCACTGGTTATCTACTTCGATGGTGGTACCGTTACGCTTCTTTATTATTGCTGTTCTACCGCCATCTTCAGTAGATCTTCTTCTATATTGTGGGTAACCATCATTGCCAGTAATTGTTTTGGGTACTAAAAGTCGAGGATATTGCTTTGTGCACCTTCCTTTGGCCATGCATGGTGAATTTTCGTTCAGTGCACCGCAAGGTCCATGTATCATATTTTTTACAATAATATCATGTAACCCCTTATCGACATTTTTATCAGGTATTTTAGCGGAAATCACATCATCAATTTCGTTCGAAGTAATTTTTTTATGTAGCCAGATTAGTATATGTGCGTGTGGCAAACCTCGTTTTGCCATTCCACTGAGTACATCCAGCATCGCATTGACCCAAACACTTCAAAATATACTATGTAATTTATCAGTGATTTCAACTTTTGCCGGAAGACACGGGCCGTAATGTCATGTCCATGAACCGCCGATTGTCCTTGAAGTAAAAGCTGCAGTATCTCGTCCCAAGATTGATTACATGTAAATGTAATAAATAAATCTGGACGACCATAGAGACGAACATACGCAATAGCATCTTGAGCATATTCATGCATATGACGGGGACTGCCAGCATATGACGAAGGTAAAATTGTTAATCTTCCAACGTTTGTGGTATTACCATCATTTATAACTGCATCTCGCAAATGAATGTATTGTTCAGAGCGGAGCTTGGTCTGATTCAGGCGGATATATAGCAAACGTTCTGATTCAATTTTAGCATACATATCCACGAAAAATTGGTGAAACAATTCACGGCATTTTAAAATATAATTTTCTTCATCCTGCCGAATCATTAGTCTATTGGAATAATAATGCATTGCACTGCATTTCTTATTCATTTCTTTGTTAGTGGCTGGATTCATCAATTTAATATTAAAGTTATAGCCGTCAGCTCCATCCCAAAAAATGATAGGATATTGTAGGGCATCGTAGCATCGATGAGTTTCAGCAATTCTTAACAACTGAGCGTTTCGCTTATGAAGAATAATATCTCGAGGTAAAAACTGATCACCGACCATAACGATTGCCACTTCGTCGATAGTCGGAGCATTGTATCTACGCACATGTTGGCCAGGAAGCGTTTTGTCAGCGGAAATAACAATTTTATGCGTATCAGTAGGCATCAAATCGATGGCTGTTTTGAACAGACGCACTAAATTATTATTTTCGTGGAAAAGATGTTGCAATTGGGAAACGATTGTCCTTTCAACGTTGGGAGAAATTTCGCAACGTGCATTCAATTCAGAATTTCTATCACTGATGAAGTACAATTGTAAAAATTTATGATTCTCGCCTGAGAATGGTAGAAGGGACCCTGCTTTATGATAAATTTGCCCTTTTACTTTGAAAGTAGACATAAATTGATCTGGATTTTCGATTTGGGCTCCAAACGACGTCATTTGGAAACATGAGTTGTATTGTCTGATTTTTGACAAAAAACGCTTAGATTCTGACGTAGTTCCAGTAAGGAAAGTCTTCAATGGCTCTGGTGGTGCAGCCAATAGAGGAAGTTTAACTTTTCCTGAGGCGCAACACATTCCCATTGTTTCACCATTGAATTTCAAGGCCTTGCAATAGGGACAAATTTTAGACATAGTCCCGATTTGAACACATCTACTCAAGCTATAATCATCGACTGGGTTGTACCTGAATTCCAGGCGATAACTTTCAGGTTGCTCTGATTCCTCGGCACGCTTTCTTTTCTTACTTTCTCTATCAGCAGCAAGCCTGATTTCTTGCTGTTCTTGTGATTCCTCGGCACGCTTTCTTTTCTTACTTTCTCTATCAGCAGCAAGCCTGATTTCTTGCTGTTCTTGTAATTCCTCGGCACGCCTTCTTTTTTCACATTCTCTTTTAGCAGCAAGTCTGCTTCCGCGTTGCTCTGGTAGTTCCTCGGCATGCTTTCTGTTCTTTCTTTCTCTATCAGCCTCAAGCCTGTTTCCCTGCTGTTCTTTTGATTCCTCGGCACGCCTTCTTTTTTCACTTTCTCTTTTAGCAGCAAGTCTGCTTTCGTGTTGCTCTGGTAGTTCCTCGGCACGCTTTCTTTTCTGACTTTCTCTATCAGCAGCAAGATTTTGGCATAGACTCTTTGAGCATCTTCATCAGTCATTGTAAACTTAAACATTAATAGATTTCTACGTGAACATATGTCTTATATAACTTGAATGACGTCACCGTCAAAGCAAAAATGACGGCAACTAATTTCATGACGTCAGCCGACACAGAAACATGACGTCACCTGACAACTAATTTCATGACGTCAGCCGACACAGAAACATGACGTCACCTGATCCACAGATCCACAGACAGACAACTTATTTTTATATAGATATATATATATATATATATATATATATATATATATATATATATATATATATATATATATATATATATATATATATATATATATATATATATATATATATATATATATGTATCTATATACATAAAAATAAGTTTGTTTGTGTGTCTTTCCGTCTGTCCGCATATGACGTCTGAATTATTTCATCTTATACCAATTCAAAAACGAATGTATTCAAGCCAAAGAAGCTGAGTTGGTAAAGCGTTATGTTCCAGGTTCTAGGTCCGAGAGGTTCCAGGTTCGAACCTTGGCTTTAGCATTAATACAAAAGAATAAAAAAACTAAAAAAGGTAAAAACTACAAAAAAAATAAAAAGAAAATACTTAAAAAACTAAAAAAACTAAAAAACTAAAAAAGCTAAAAAACTAAAAACTAAAAAATAAAAAAACTAAAAAGAAAAATAAAAAAAGGTAAAAACTACAAAAAAACTAAAAAGAAAAAAAAAACTAAAAAAAGGAAAAAAACTGAAAAATAAAGGAGAAAAAGAAAACTAAAAAAAATAATAAAAAATAAAAACAAATAAAAAAGGTAAATGTATTCAAGCCGAAGTAGCTGAGTTGGTAAAGCGTTATGTTCCAGGTTCTAGGTCCGAGAGGTTCCAGGTTCAAACCTTGGCTATAGCATTAATACAAAAGAAGAAAAAAAACTAAAAAAGGTAAAAAATACAAAAAAACTAAAACTAAAAAAATAAAAAAGGTAAAAACTAAAAAGAAAAAAGGAAAAAAACAAAAATTTATTTCTTAAAAAACTAAAAAATCTAAAAAACAAAAAAACTAAAAAAGGTAAAAAACTAAAAACTAAAAAAGAAAAAAAGGGACACCGGGACACAAATGACGACAGGGACGTGTGTGTCGACTGACGTCCTGTTTGTATGTTGACTGACGTCATGTTTGTCGACTATAAATGACGACTGGGACACAGGGACAAAACTACAACGGGGACGCCGAGGGGCACAGGGGGATATATAAATGACGATAAGTTGTTTGTCTGTGTGTCTGTCTGTCGACTGACGTCATTAGGATTGAGCTGTATGTCAACTGATACCACAGGATTGAGCTGTCATGTTTGTCAACTGATAAAATTACAGACCGGGACACCGGGACACAAATGACGACCAGGACACCAAGACACAGGGAATATAAATGACGACCGGGACACTCAAAGAGAAACTACTGACTGGGACACAAATAACGACCGGGACACAGGGAATATAAATCTATCTATATTCACAGGTGGGACACAGGGACACGACTACAATGGCGCGTAACGATTCACGCGCACGGGGGGCTTGGGGGGTCGCGAAGCACCCCCACCAACTAGGTGTTGGGGTGGCAAGTGAGCAATAATTGTATACTTTTTCTCGAAAACGGCCCTATATTTTTTCAGGAAAATTAGTATCTCGGGATATTCTCGCATTAAAACGATCAAGATAGGTTAAAAGTCTAAGGAAATTCGTTAGGTTGAGCCTTAATTCTGGTTCTTGAGATATTCTTGCATAAAAAAATTATCTAGTTAGGTCAGAAATCTGAGAAAATTCGCTAAGAGCCTTAATTTTGTTTTTGCAAATGACGCTATGTACTATGTTCGTACATCATTTAAGTAATTCTTATGACATCATATAAGCATTTTCTTATATGATGTCATGCACAGTATAAATAAGATTGTTGAGTTTCCAACATATCAATTATTTATACCACTATCCTCAGATTCTTTTTCGACTATAAGACCTGGTTCAAGCAAAGCTTTAGAATTAGCTCAAGTATATGTTTTACTACTTGATGAAGCACTCGTACTTCCTAAGTATGGTTTATAATATATGGATCGGTTGTTGAGATCCCTTGTAAATCCGAACTTGCCATACGGTGGGAAAATTTTAGTGGCTGGAAATGATTTCCGACAGTGTTTACCAGTTTACCCAGCAATCGCTGTGAAACACTCGATTTATCAAGAAAACAAGTAACCAGGGAAAGCATTTTAAACGTATTTCCTTTGAGAAAAATATGCCGGTTGATTCTGAACAGGAAGCATTTGCATCCCTGGCCATGGAGATTTTCGAGGGGGAATAAGTGTATTGTAATTCCATTTGAATTGTATTTTGTAGTGTATTGTATTGAATAATAATAAACTTCTTCTTCTTCTTCAAAAGTACATCCTTGAACTGGGAAATGAAATCTTCCTAAAAATCTTCTTAATGAGGTAGAATTACTGGAAGACATAATTTTCAGTGGCAATTTAATTGAGGATGTGTTTGGAGAATATCTGTCTAAACAAAATTCCAATTTGATGAAGGATTGAGTTACTTTAGCTTCAATCAAAAAAGAAGTTAGTAAAAAAAAAATACGAAAATTGACGATCGCCTCCCAAGAGATAACAAACTGTATAAAAGTTACGGTTCTGCAAAAGATAATAGAAAAAGGAATTAATTCTGCAGTCAATTAAGACTGCAGAACCACATGACTTAAAAATTAAGAAAAATACGATAGTTATGTCTCTGCGTAACTTAGATATTTCAGAAGGGATGTATAAGGAGACCTGCCTTATTGTTACTGAATTATGCAACAAGATAATAAAGGTGAAATAATATATATATATATATATATATATATATATATATATATATATATATATATATATATATATATATATATATATATATATATATATATATATATATATATATATATATATATACTAGCTGTTGGGGTGGCGCTTCGCGCCACCCCAACACCTAGTTGGTGGGGGCGCTTCGCGCCCCCCCCCAAGCCCCCCCGCGCGCGTAAGTCGTTACGCGCCATTGTTGTTGTGTCCCTATGTCCCACCTGTGAATATAGATATATATATATATATATATATATATATATATATATATATATATATATATATATATATATATATATATATATATATGTTTTTAACTACGTAAAACTTGCGAATATGCAACATTCTTTGCTGTCCCATTGTCTGTGCATATAAATAGATTGTCAGGTTTACCGACTCTTGAACATGCAACATATAATGGTCCATGGGAAAACTATCCGTATTCAGATCTATATCTCATGATTCTAATGATTGCCCTTGAGCTTTGTTGATGGTGATTGCTAATCGACCATTCCCTGAGTCGCCATCGTCATTTATATATCCCCCTGTGCACCCGGCGTCCCCTTTGTAGTTATGTCCCTGTGTCCCGGTCGTCATTTATATTCCCTGTGTCCCGGTCGTCATTTGTGTCCCGGTGTCCCAGTCTGTGATTTCTCTTTGAGTGTCCGGGCGTCATTTATATTCCTTGTGTCCCGTCGTCATTTATATCCCCCTGTGCCCCCGGCGTCCCCGTTGTAGTTGTGTCATTTATATTCCCTGTGTCCCCGGTCGTCATCCCGGTATACATTCGTTTTTGAATTGGTATATGATGAAATAATTTTTAATTTTTTCCCTTTTTTTCCTTTTAGTTTTTTTTTATTGGTTTTGACCTTTTTTTAGGTTTTTTAGTTTTTTTCTTTTTTCTTTTTAGTCTTTTTTTGAAGTTTTTATCTTTTTAGTTTTTTATTTTTATTTATATTTTTTTAGTTTTCTTTTTCTCCTTTATTTTTCAGTTTTTTTCCTTTTTTAGTTTTTTTTTCTTTTTTAGTTCTTTTAGTTTTTACCTTTTTAGTTTTTTAGATGAAAATTTTTTTAGTTTTTTACCTTTTTTTCTTTTTAGTTTTTTTATTGGTTTTTACCTTTTTTTTTAGCTTTTTTAGTTTTTTTTTCGTTTTTTTCTTTTTACTTTTTTTTTATTTTTATCTTTTTTATTTTTTTTATTTTTATTCTTAATTTTATTAGTTTTCTTTTTCTCTTCTATTTTTCAGTTTTTTCCTTTTTCTTAGTTTTTTTTTAGTTTTTAGTTTTTTAAGTTTTTTTCCTTTTTTTAGTTTCTTTAGTTTTTTTAGTTTTTCGGCTTTTTTTATTTTTTTTATTAGTTTTTAGTTTTTTTTGTAGTTTTTTGCCTTTT
>NC_088864.1:13877275-13898236 GCF_032884065.1 Artemia franciscana
TACGTGAACATATGTCTTATATAACTTGAATGACGTCACCGTCAAAGCAAAAATGACGGCAACTAATTTCATGACGTCAGCCGACACAGAAACATGACGTCACCTGACAACTAATTTCATGACGTCAGCCGACACAGAAACATGACGTCACCTGATCCACAGATCCACAGACAGACAACTTATTTTTATATAGATATATATATATATATATATATATATATATATATATATATATATATATATATATATATATATATATATATATATATATATATATATATATATATATATATATATATATGTATCTATATACATAAAAATAAGTTTGTTTGTGTGTCTTTCCGTCTGTCCGCATATGACGTCTGAATTATTTCATCTTATACCAATTCAAAAACGAATGTATTCAAGCCAAAGAAGCTGAGTTGGTAAAGCGTTATGTTCCAGGTTCTAGGTCCGAGAGGTTCCAGGTTCGAACCTTGGCTTTAGCATTAATACAAAAGAATAAAAAAACTAAAAAAGGTAAAAACTACAAAAAAAATAAAAAGAAAATACTTAAAAAACTAAAAAAACTAAAAAACTAAAAAAGCTAAAAAACTAAAAACTAAAAAATAAAAAAACTAAAAAGAAAAATAAAAAAAGGTAAAAACTACAAAAAAACTAAAAAGAAAAAAAAAACTAAAAAAAGGAAAAAAACTGAAAAATAAAGGAGAAAAAGAAAACTAAAAAAATAATAATAAAAATAAAAACAAATAAAAAAGGTAAATGTATTCAAGCCGAAGTAGCTGAGTTGGTAAAGCGTTATGTTCCAGGTTCTAGGTCCGAGAGGTTCCAGGTTCAAACCTTGGCTATAGCATTAATACAAAAGAAGAAAAAAAACTAAAAAAGGTAAAAAATACAAAAAAACTAAAACTAAAAAAATAAAAAAGGTAAAAACTAAAAAGAAAAAAGGAAAAAAACAAAAATTTATTTCTTAAAAAACTAAAAAATCTAAAAAACAAAAAAACTAAAAAAGGTAAAAAACTAAAAACTAAAAAAGAAAAAAAGGGACACCGGGACACAAATGACGACAGGGACGTGTGTGTCGACTGACGTCCTGTTTGTATGTTGACTGACGTCATGTTTGTCGACTATAAATGACGACTGGGACACAGGGACAAAACTACAACGGGGACGCCGAGGGGCACAGGGGGATATATAAATGACGATAAGTTGTTTGTCTGTGTGTCTGTCTGTCGACTGACGTCATTAGGATTGAGCTGTATGTCAACTGATACCACAGGATTGAGCTGTCATGTTTGTCAACTGATAAAATTACAGACCGGGACACCGGGACACAAATGACGACCAGGACACCAAGACACAGGGAATATAAATGACGACCGGGACACTCAAAGAGAAACTACTGACTGGGACACAAATAACGACCGGGACACAGGGAATATAAATCTATCTATATTCACAGGTGGGACACAGGGACACGACTACAATGGCGCGTAACGATTCACGCGCACGGGGGGCTTGGGGGGTCGCGAAGCACCCCCACCAACTAGGTGTTGGGGTGGCAAGTGAGCAATAATTGTATACTTTTTCTCGAAAACGGCCCTATATTTTTTCGGGAAAATTGGTATCTCGGGATATTCTCGCATAAAAAACGATCAAGATAGGTTAAAAGTCTAAGGAAATTCGTTAGGTTGAGCCTTAATTCTGGTTCTTGAGATATTCTTGCATAAACAAATGGTCTAGATAGGTCAGAAATCTGAGAAAATTTGCTAAGAGCCTTAATTTTGTTTTTGCAAATGACGCTATGTACTATGTTCGTACATCATTTAAGTAATTCTTATGACATCATATAAGCATTTTCTTATATGATGTCATGCACAGTATAAATAAGATTGTTGAGTTTCCAACATATCAATTATTTATACCACTATCCTCAGATTCTTTTTCGACTATAAGACCTGGTTCAAGCAAAGCTTTAGAATTAGCTCAAGTATATGTTTTACTACTTGATGAAGCACTCGTACTTCCTAAGTATGGTTTATAATATATGGATCGGTTGTTGAGATCCCTTGTAAATCCGAACTTGCCATACGGTGGCAAACTTTTAGTGGCTGGAAATGATTTCCGACAGTGTTTACCAGTTTACCCAGCAATCGCTGTGAAACACTCGATTTATCAAGAAAACAAGTAACCAGGGAAAGCATTTTAAACGTATTTCCTTTGAGAAAAATATGCCGGTTGATTCTGAACAGGAAGTATTTGCATCCCTGGCCATGGAGCCTTTTGAGGGGGAATAAGTGTATTGCAATTCCATTTTGAATTGTATTTTTTATTGTATTGTATTTAATAATATTAAACTTCTTCTTCTTCTTCAAAAGTTACATCCTTGAACTGGGAAATAAAATCTTCCTAAAAATCGTCTTAATGAGGTCGAATTACTGGAGGACATAATTTTCAGCGGCAATTTAATTGAGGATGTGTTTGGAGAATATTTGTCTAAACTAAATTCCAATTTGATGAAGGATTGAGTTACTTTAGCTTCAATCAAAAAAGAAGTTAGTAAAAAAAAAATACGAAAATTGACGATCGCCTCCCAAGAGATAACAAACTGTATAAAAGTTACGGTTCTGCAAAAGATAATAGAAAAAGGAATTAATTCTGCAGTCAATTAAGACTGCAGAACCACATGACTTAAAAATTAAGAAAAATACGATAGTTATGTCTCTGCGTAACTTAGATATTTCAGAAGGGATGTATAAGGAGACCTGCCTTATTGTTACTGAATTATGCAACAAGATAATAAAGGTGAAATAATATATATATATATATATATATATATATATATATATATATATATATATATATATATATATATATATATATATATATATATATATATATATATATATATATATATATATATATATACTAGCTGTTGGGGTGGCGCTTCGCGCCACCCCAACACCTAGTTGGTGGGGGCGCTTCGCGCCCCCCCCCAAGCCCCCCCGCGCGCGTAAGTCGTTACGCGCCATTGTTGTTGTGTCCCTATGTCCCACCTGTGAATATAGATATATATATATATATATATATATATATATATATATATATATATATATATATATATATATATATATATATATATATGTTTTTAACTACGTAAAACTTGCGAATATGCAACATTCTTTGCTGTCCCATTGTCTGTGCATATAAATAGATTGTCAGGTTTACCGACTCTTGAACATGCAACATATAATGGTCCATGGGAAAACTATCCGTATTCAGATCTATATCTCATGATTCTAATGATTGCCCTTGAGCTTTGTTGATGGTGATTGCTAATCGACCATTCCCTGAGTCGCCATCGTCATTTATATATCCCCCTGTGCACCCCGGCGTCCCCTTTGTAGTTATGTCCCTGTGTCCCGGTCGTCATTTATATTCCCTGTGTCCCGGTCGTCATTTGTGTCCCGGTGTCCCAGTCTGTGATTTCTCTTTGAGTGTCCCGGGCGTCATTTATATTCCTTGTGTCCCGGTCGTCATTTATATCCCCCTGTGCCCCCGGCGTCCCCGTTGTAGTTGTGTCATTTATATTCCCTGTGTCCCGGTCGTCATCCCGGTATACATTCGTTTTTGAATTGGTATATGATGAAATAAATTTTTAATTTTTTCCCTTTTTTTCCTTTTAGTTTTTTTTTATTGGTTTTGACCTTTTTTTAGGTTTTTTAGTTTTTTTCTTTTTTCTTTTTAGTCTTTTTTTGAAGTTTTTATCTTTTTAGTTTTTTATTTTTATTTATATTTTTTTAGTTTTCTTTTTCTCCTTTATTTTTCAGTTTTTTTCCTTTTTTAGTTTTTTTTTCTTTTTTAGTTCTTTTAGTTTTTACCTTTTTTAGTTTTTTAGATGAAAATTTTTTTAGTTTTTTACCTTTTTTTCTTTTTAGTTTTTTATTGGTTTTTACCTTTTTTTTTAGCTTTTTTAGTTTTTTTTCGTTTTTTCTTTTTACTTTTTTTTTAGTTTTTATCTTTTTTATTTTTTTTATTTTTATTCTTAATTTTATTAGTTTTCTTTTTCTCTTCTATTTTTCAGTTTTTTCCTTTTTCTTAGTTTTTTTTTAGTTTTTAGTTTTTTAAGTTTTTTTCCTTTTTTTAGTTTCTTTAGTTTTTTTAGTTTTTCGGCTTTTTTATTTTTTTTATTAGTTTTTAGTTTTTTTTGTAGTTTTTGCCTTTTTTTAGTTTTTTCAGTTTTTTTTTTAGTTTTTAGTTTTTTACCTTTTTTAGCCTAACCAGGATTTGAACCTGGGACCTTCATTCTCCGTTCTGACACCCTCTCTCACCGAGTGACTACTCCAGCATGTTCATTTTGGTGTTTTAAATGGTATATTATTAACCAAATTAATGTGTTTTACAATATACTAAGCATAGTCATAACAAAAATGACGACAACTAATTTCATGACGTCAGTCTACACAGAAATATGACGTCACCTGATCCACAGATCCACAGACAGACAACTTATTTTTATATATATAGATATATATATATATATACATTTACAAATATATACCTTTTCTGCTAATGACTGTAAATTCTAGTTTCTGATTTGTTGCTTTCAGCTATCTGAGCCCAACGCACTGATGAACCCTGTCCCCTGATCTCGACAAGTTTAAAGTAGCTGTTTAGGCCCTCAATATCTAAGGTATATCTTATAATTCTGTCCTACATTAATCGAGGAGTATGGTTAATATAACCAGACGAATTTCTCTAATTTACAACTAGTTTCTCAGTGAGGAAGATAAACGATTGAATCCTAATTTTATGCTTTTGACATTGAAAATAAATACTTACAGATTTACGACGGACCTACTGCTGATTCTCCACTCCTTGCATCGCTTAGCGGTGGGGAGACTGGAACTGTAGTGACTTCAACTTCCGCTAAAGTATATATGGTGTTCACTTCTGATGCTGACACAGGAGGAGCTGGATTTACCGCCGAGTACGTTGAGGTAAGCTACAATTTTCGTCTTTTTTACTAGAGGTAGTTAAAAACTAAATCGCTTGCACACACACACAAAAAAAGAAATATTTAAACACGCCGTTTATTGTTCAGTATTTGATAAAAAAAAATTAGCAGCACAAATAAGATATCACTTCAGGAAATAGGTGAGATTCGAAGAAAAAACGCACTTATTTTTCTAGCTCTATCTGAATGCCTACTTGCTTAAATCTTGGCTGAAGTATAATTCGGCCAGCTTAAAACTATTTTTGGCACCTTGAGAACAAAGGAGCAATATTTAGAAACGTACCCCTTCCCTTAAATCAAGAATATTTTTATATCATTCCTCTAATTTACTGTGTTCCCGTAAATTCAGGATTTGTTTCCGTGTTGTATTTCAGTTTCATACGTGTCTGATCTTTTTTCTATAATAAGTCTGATAATTAGTAAAAAAACAAAAATTTACAAAATTTAAACTGAGCTGTTCGAAAAACGGATGATATGAAAAAAAAGTTTTTATGAAACTAAAGAGAAACTTAAAAACTTTGCTGAGCCTTGTCGACCGGGGGATCCAAAGGAAATAACAAATGAATATAATAAAGTTGTAACACTGACTGATAAACACTAGCACTGACTGTTTATACTGAGTTATTGCAACAGTGTCTATTACAACTTTTATGCTACATTGTTTAAAGTTTTATATCTGGCTTTTCTGACTTTTCTCAAATCAAGCTATTGCGAAAACTTGAAAGCATGTTATTGGTTCTCAAGCGGTAAATTGAACATTAATCGAAAGTTTTTGAAGTGAAAGTAACGACAGATCTTTAAAACTTAAATTACAAAGAAATTGATCTCTATGTGGAGGGGGGTGCCCCACCATCAATAACTACTCTTTGTGGAAGAAATTTGATGTGCTTTAATAAAATTATTTATGTAAATGCTGTTAGGGATCCATGCACTTAAGTATTTTATTCACAATTAGTAACAGAAATTGTCATAGGATTGACTCTTGAGGGACACCACAGTCAGCTTTTGAGGGTGAACGGATAAGTGGATCAACGACAATTATTCCAATGGACATAGAAGGTTTAAACTGAAGAAACACAGTACCTTCTATGCCAAAATAAAAAAATTTAGACCGAAGGATACTGCAGATTGATGAATAAAAAGCTTTGCAAACGTTAATGAGTAAAGAAGGAGATTTCAAAAGAGACTTTAGCGCAGTATGAAGATAGTTAAGCAGAAATTATGTTTAAATGAACGATTCATCTTATAAGAAAATTTAATATTATAAAATAAATCTTTAAAAGTTAAAAAATTGTCAAAACGCAGAAGCATCGCCTTTTCAAAAAGTTTGCTTCAGGATTTTTATTTTACGCCAAAGCAATAGCAGAAAGCGCCACTCTGAAGTAGCGCAATGTATTTTTCTACTTAAAACAGCACAATATTTTTAATGTCTGTTCACTTGTGCCCCATGTCGATATTCTTCGATCGATCATTTGATACGATTACCCTTGGAAGCAGAAGCAATAAATATACGTGCATAAATAACCATCTTTCCTTTTTTAACATAGTTTTGTCTGGTTATTTGTTTTACATTTTAATGTTTTCAAACATTAAGTTTAAAGAAAAATGATTTCCTTGATGTATACCATAAGTATTTTTAGTAATTTTAGTTGTTTTCTATCTAAACTTACTCGTGCATGAACATAGTTATCTACATTATCTTTACTTTATCCTTGCCACCTTTATTATCTTTGTTTCACCTTACCTTAGTAGTATTACTATTTATTATATTTGTTATTTTAGTTAATTTCAAATAGTACTTAGAGCAGCGTAAGTATCGAAATCATGCTGATGTTTCACGCTATGAAAGTAATTAAACAATTCATTTCCATGGTTTCAAACTGTTCGTGGTAATTAACTGTAGTAAGGAGCGGCCCGGCCTAATAGTAAACGAAAGTCTAAAAAACGAAATTTTGATACTAAGAGATACATTAGAAGAATTGAATTTTTATGCTGATTTTAAATATACAAGTTTCATCAAATTTAGTCTTAGTCACCAAAAGTTACGAGCCTGAGAAAATGTGCTTTATTTTGGAAAATAGGGGGAAACACCCCTAAAAGTTATAGAATCTCAACAAAAATTGCATCATCGCATTCAGCGTATTGGAGAACCCTCTTGTAGAAGTTTGAAGCTCCTATGTACAAAAATGTGAAACTTCATATTTTTTGCCATAAGAGCGATCACGGGTGCGTGTTTATTTGTTGTTTTTTCCCCCAGGGGTCATCGTATCGACAAAATAGTCCTAGATTGTTGCAAGAGAGCTCATTCTAGTGGAAATTAAAAGTCCTAGTGTCTTTTTTAAGTGACCAAAAAACTGGAGGGTACCTAGGCCCCCTCCCACGCTCATTTTTTCCCAAAGTCAACGGGTCAAACTTTGAGACAGCAATTTTGTTCAGCATAGTCAACAAACATAATATCTATGTGTTTGGAAAATGACTTACTCCCCCACAATGCCCGGGGGAGGGGCTTTAAGTCACAAACTTTGACCAGTATTTACATACAGTAATGGTTATTGAGAATTGTACAGACGTTTTCAGGGGCATTTTTTGGCTGGGGGGTTGAGGGGAGGGGGCTACGTTGGAAGATCCTTTCTTGGGGAAATTTGTCATGGGGGAAGATAAATTCAATGAAGGGAACGCAGGATTTTCTAGCGTTATTATAAAAAAAACGAAAAATAAATATGAAAAAGTTTTTTCAACTGAAAGTAAGGAGAATCATTCAAACTTAAAACGAACAAAGATTATTAAGCATATGAGGGGTCCTTCTCCTCCTCAATACCTCGCTCTTTAAGCTAAAGTATTTTTAGTAATTTCAACTATTTATTCTACGGCCTTTGTGATTCAGGGGCCATTCTTAAGGAATTGGGACACAATTTAAGCTTTAGTGTAAATAACGAGGTATTAACGAGGGGACAAGCCATCTCATATACATAGTAAAAACATACGAATGTAGAAATTTTTTACGTAAGGTAATTCTTAAGTTATTTTTTGTTTTTCATTTTTTTATTTTTCACTAATAAAAATCCTCGTTAAAAGTAAAAAGTTCTAGTCGTCTTTTTAAGTAACCGAAAAATTGGAGGACAGCTAGGCCTCCTTCCCCACCCTTTTTTCTCAAGTCTGATCAAAACTAAGAGAAAGCCATTTAGCCAAAAGCAAGAATTAATATGCAAATTTCATGTTTATTATTTATGTGCGGAGAGCTACAATCAAACATGCATTAATTCAAAAACGTTCAGAAATTAAACTTAAAAAACAAGTTTTTTTTAAATGAAAGTAAGGAGCGACATTAAAACTTGAAACGAACAGAAATTACTCCGTGTATGAAAGAGGCTGCTCCCTTCTCGACTCCCTGCTCTTTGCTTTAAAGTTTTTTTTATTGTTTAATAAAGTAGAATTGAGAGAAACAGTCAAACTTTAGCGTAAAGAGCGGGGCGTTGAAAAGGGATCTGGCCCTTTCATACACAGAGTAATTTCCGTTCGCTTAAAGTTTTAATGTCACTCCTTACTTTCAGTTAAAAAAAAACTAGTTTTTTTTTATTTAGTTGAAATTAAAAGCATAGATCGAAGTTGGAAAATTGCTACTCTCTCTCACTCTCTCTCTTTTTTCTCATTTTCTTTATCCCTATTTCTGCCACGCGCAACAACGCTCTCTATTGCCATAAGTATTTCATTACCTTAATTCAATTTACTTCTTCTTTCAGGTTTAAAAGAGCTGGAGATACTTTGGATTTATCCTGCTGACATCTTTTTGTTAATTTTAGGATATGCAATAAATAAAATAAGTAAATATTATTTACTGTTGCCTTTATGATTTCTTATGTTTTATCTATAGCTTAGAGATATTTTTTTTACTAATTTATGGCTCTCATGGATGGCTTTGGAAAATTATCTTCATTCTACAATAAATATAAAATAATCAACTGCCTATCAGCCCAATGAAGGGATTTTCGCATCGCTAAATAATACAAATAAAAAAACAAATATGGTGGGGTTTTTAATTATTTTAGTGGTTGTACTTTTACGTTGTGTTATTATTTTTCAATTTATGGAATGGGGATTGTTGAGCGGACATGATGCCCAAAATGTTTGTAACTCTGCTCTGCTTTAAAAACCCCTGGTTCCCAAAACATTGCCCTAAAAGTATTTTTATTTCGGTTAGTGTAAAAATCATTAAGATTGATGATAAAATGATTCACGATCAATGCTAACAGTTGATTTAATGGTTTGTTGATATTTGCAAGGGAGGCCACAGAAAATTTTCGAGGGGGACAATTGAATAGCTTGGGGGAGGGTAATGAAATATATTTTAGAACTCCTGCATGGAAAGCTTTTACTGATTAAGATGACTCACCCTTCAAACAATCCCCACAGACAATTCCATCCTCACTAAAAATTTCCCGTGGACACTTACGCCTGAAAATTTCGCCTTAGCCTACTTTCATTTGAAGAAAAGACTCGTATCTTCATTCAGTCTTTGACCTATATGGATGAAAACCAGTTTATATTGGTTGGTTAACTTACAGAGGATTATTGTTTGGATATTTATTTCATTGCGCAACTATTGAAATTGTGTACAATGCTATATAGTGCTGTGAACAATTTGCTTTTGATAATTGGATAATTAAAATCGTGTACGCAACTATTTAAGTTGTGTAACGTGCTGTTAACAATTTGCTTTGAATAATTGGATTTTGGATAATTAAAATTGTGTACGCAACTTCTGAATATATATCTTGTGAGTATTACTACCTGATTTGCTATTGCTTTTACTGACAACTATTGTGGCCCCGCCCACGAATTTTGATGAAATTTGATCATTTCACCGGATGATGCCAGGTGAAAGACTTGTCTTGAATCCCGTGTTGAATTTCATTTCACGGGCTAGAAATGCAGGTTGTTCAGCTGATAATATTGTAAAAATTGCTTGCGATTTTTTCAAAGGAGATATGTTAATTGAAGCAAAGAAGATTTTGTGGGCTGACGCCTCTATTACTAGGGTAACTGAGCGCCCCAAAGTGACTGATAATGTAAGTGATATTGTTCGAGCCTTTGATCTTTGTGATGAGAAAAAGATCAGCCTACCTCAGTATCTGATTTTCGAGCCAGATCAGGTCCCATGTGTGCCAGGGGAGACAACAGCTACGTTAACTCGAAAGGTTAATGAACTCTACATGGAATTTAAAAGCTTCGCTGAGTACCATAAAGCAAGGTCAGTCGTGCAAACTATTCCTGATATGAAACCTCCCCCACCCGCAAAACCGTCCTATTAAGTTATTGTGAAAAATCCACCAAAAAACTTGAATAATCCTGACGCTCGAAAAGATTTCCTGGATAAAGCTTGTGGGAGTGTCAGTTCAAGCATAGTTGTTTTGAGGCCTAGGAGGGATGCATGGCAAGTAGTTCTGTCGGACAAGGGTGTCGCCAATACTTTGGCAGATGCATTAAGCAAAGTAGACCAATCCATTAATGCTAAAGTGAAGAGTCCTGCCTTTTTCGGTATAGTACGCCGAGTGCCTGACGGAACATCTAAATGTGATCTCGCTAATAACTGTATAGAAGTTGTTCAGTTAGGAAGTACGAGGTCTTTTCGATTAAAGTTTGAGTCACGTGACCACCTAAACTATGCCACTGAGAATCCCCTTGTTATTGGTTACGAGCGTCTACCTATAACTGAGTACAAGTTTTTGCCTACCCAGTGCTACAAATGCCAGTGCTACGGCCATACTGCAAATAACTGTAAAGCTTCCCCGAGATGCTCTAAATGCGCTGGTGACCACCAGAACTCCAAAGAAAACCCGTGTCAACTTGTCATGAAATGTGCTCTCTGTGGCTCCTCCGACCACCCCTGTTATTCGTATAAATGTCCAGAAGCACAGAAACTACTGCTTAAGAAATGAACAGTCAAACAAACACAAGTACAAGTACTTTACAAGATTTTACGTTTCTTAATAATTTGTCACTGTGCAATAATGTTGTTTTTAATTATTACGATGACCAAAATAATCTGTCCACCAACACCTTAGCTAGCCCCGATAGCCCTTTAAACCAAATTAACTGTAAATATCTCGACACTTTTGATTTTGTGAAAAATGTGAAACCTAAGCTAATGGAAGAGACCAAACTTAATGTAATTTGCTTTAATATCAGAAGCATACGGGATAAGTGGGCTAATTTTAAAGATTTAATTTTAACAAATGGTTACTGCCCTTTCGACGTAATTGGAATAACGGAGACGTGGCTTTCAGAAATTGATGATACTAATGAATTTTCCCTCACTGGCTTTCAAGCTATTCATATTGAAAGAAAATTAACCAAGTCCTCTGGTGGCATTTCTCTTTACATCCGATCAAGTCTAAAATTCACCAGACTATTCGATTGTGAATTCTTGTTCTCGCAACCTATAAATAATAGATGCATTTATTCAATAATCGTCGACATAAGTGTAGACGAGAATTCTTTTATTTTTTCGTTATTTTATAAACCACCCTCATTTCCGACACCTTTCTTTTGTAATCAGTTTGATGATTTTTCTAGTTTTATTAATTTACCACAAAAGAAGGCAATAGTTTTTGGGGACTTCAATTGTAATTTATTAAATGTTAGCAATAACAATGATAGTGATACCTTCTTTGAAACATTTACCTCAAGTGGTCTTCTTCCCACAATCCTTTTTCCTACTAGAGTTGATCCCATGAGGTCTACCGCTACTTTAATTGATAACATTTTTGTATCCACTTCCCTGGGAAACCACCTGTCCTCCAAAATAATATTTTCTGACCTGTCAGATCACTTTCCAATCTATCTTTCCTTACCCTCCCTATCAGCTACTCAACCCCGTAGAACTAATACCCCTACGTCTAATAGAATATATAATACTGTGAATATGAACCGGTTCACGGATTGTTTGAAATCCTTCGACTGGTCCAAGACTTTGGATTGTCAGGATGTTAATTCAGCCACAAGTAGTTTCACACAGGGATTGAGTGATCTTATTAGTTCAACCTTTCCAGTTCGTAAATCAAACCGAAAAACTACCCATATACGCCCCTGGATGTCAAATAGCCTGATAATCTCTTCATACCGAAAAAATGACCTATATAAGTTAGCTTGCAAAACAAGTAGCATTATTGACCTGACTAATTATAAAAAATACAAAAACATATATACCAAACTCATCCGGGAAGCAAAGAAAAATTATTATTATTCAAAAATCTCTCACTGCAAAGGGAACTTGCAAAAAATTTTGTCCACAATAAATAAAATTCTTTAAAAAAAAAGAATTCAAGATCTCTACCTATTAACCTTAGGGACATCAGTGGCAGATTAATTGACCCAATTTCAGTACCGGATGCTTTTAATAATATTTCACTAATATTCCAAATGCTAACTCCTGTTCTTTCTCACAGTCAGTACACCCTAGCAAGAATCCCAGATCCATGTTTTTCTCTCCAACTGATCGCAAAGAGGTGCTTCAAGTTATCGAATCTCTCTCTAATAGTAGTACACCTGACTTCTTTGGCATAAGTAATAAGCTTCTTAGGACCGTATCTTCCTATATTTGTGAACCCATTGTGCACATAGCAAACCTGTCTATGACCAATGGAGTATTCCCAGAAATATTTAAATCAGCAATTGTTATCCCGATTCATAAAAAAGGCGATCCGTCTGAGATAAGCAATTATCGTCCAATCTCACTTCTCCCAGTTATATCTAAGGTGCTCGAGAGAATTATATTCCGACGTCTTTCTCCCTTTGTATTTGGGAATCAGTCATCAGATTCGTTGATTTCTCCTCATCAATATGGCTTCCGTGCCAAATTTTCAACTGCTCATGCACTAATAGACGCCACACAGTTTATACGTTCCCAACTTGACCTTAAAAATACTGTATTGGGCTTATTTCTGGATTTTTCAAAGGCCTTTGACATGGTTGATCACAGTGTTTTATTAAGTAAACTCAATAACCTAGGGATTCGCGGAGATCCTTTCTCATGGTTCGGCTCTTATCTCTCTGGTAGAGTACAGAGTGTGAGACTGGGCGGGGTGACTTCACATCCCCTACCTGTCCGGAGGGGCGTCCCACAGGGCTCTGTTCTTGGTCCAATACTTTTTCTCCTTTATATTAATGATTTGATTACGGACCTGGGCCCATCAGTGCACCCAGTACTTTTTGCTGACGATAGCAACTTTTTCATCACCGGTCCTAATTTACCATCCGTCGTCACCTCTACTCAAACCCTTCTGAATAGAGTACAGGAGTGGTGTCTCGTTAACTGCATGACCATTAACAGCAAGAAAAGTCAGGTGGTATTATTTCAAACCCCTTACAAAAAAAAATGAAGTTCAGCCAGCACTTGGCCTAAAATATTCTACCAATCTCCTCCCGCAGGTCGAAGTTGCCAAGTTTCTTGGTTTCCACATAGACTCCTGCCTATCATTTGCAACACATGTGTCCTATGTTAGAGCCATAATTTTGCGACAGGTAAGTATAATTAATCGTGTGAATTATTTTCTTCCTCTCGATATCCTTGTCACCCTTTATTATTCTTTTATTTACCCATATATCTCATACTGCGGATCTGTATGGGGCAATACTTATCCTTCAGTTACCAATAAATTAAAATCTGCTCAAAACCGTGCCGTCAAAGCAGTTTTTCGGTTGCCACGACTATATCCCACCAAGGACTTGTACTCCGATTTTGGTATTATCCCTTTTGAACAAATCATCAAAAAGTTAAATCTATCCCTTGCATATTCCGCTTACCATAAAAATCTTCCTCCCCACTTATTAACTTATTTTAATAGTAATAATTCTGAAGGCCACTGTCTCCGTTCATCCAACCGTTCCTTCATTGTCCCCAGGTGTATCTCTAGTTCCGCACAGCGATCCCCAATTTATAAATCTATAATTCAATGGAATGTAATACCCTCCAGTGTCGAGCTATCCACAAGTTTTCGGACGCTATATAATAATGTACTAAAATCTTGATATTATATTTCTCTAAATGTTTGTTCAATTTGCTTTAATTACCCTTGTTTTCTCTTTTTTTTTTTTCTTTTTTTTTCTTCTCTCTCTTTTTCATTTACAATTTTTTGTTGTTTTGGTCCTTAACAAGTTCGCTTCTAGGATCTTTATTATTATTGTTGTTATGTGTTTTCTTTTCTTTTTGAATAAATTGAATAATAAATTGACACTTACGCCTGAAAATTTCGCCTTAGCCTACTTTCATTTGAAGAAAAGACTCGTATCTTTTTTAATTTCTGATCACTTATTGAATCAAGTCGTAAATTCCTTTTCCTCCCCGCAGAAAATTTTTCCAGAGATCCGAGATCCAATGAAAAGATTCAGCCGCAAAAAAATCCCTCATTGCAAATTTCTGATGTGGAAAGTCTAGGGAATAATTTCTCTGACAACTCCAACCTCGCTGAAATTTCCCCGACAGAGTTCCCTGGGGACAATTCTACATGTCAAATTGAGTCACTAATCCTTCAGGCCACTTAAAAAGAGCATTATAACTTTTAATTGCGATTGAAATGAGCTCTTTTTCAATCTACAAGCGAGGCCTAGGTAGAAAGCACGCTCTCTTTCTACTTGTAAATGTGTTAAAGGATATTTAAGACCAAGGTTGTTTCTTGATGTTTTGTGCACTTGATGTTGCAACAGCTTTGAACTCGTGCATATTTTCGCAGGTGTTACTTTAAGCCCTCATGAAGGTATTGATGCTCCAGTAATTATCTGTTTAAGATTTATGAATAGGAATCCGAAAGCAAAAAGTAAATATGGCAGTCTGCTGTTTTGGATCCTGAAAAGTGTGCGCCAAGGAGCTTTTATTTTTCCAGTTGTGGTCAATAGTTAAGCTACTAGTACTCAGGACAAGTTATATATATATATATATATATATATATATATATATATATATATATATATATATATATATATATATATATATATATATATATATATATATATATATATATATATATATATATATATATATATATATATATATATATATATATAATTTATATATATATATATATATATATATATATATATATATATATATATATACTAGCTGTTGGGGTGGCGCTTCGCGCCACCCCAACACCTAGTTGGTGGGGCACTTCGCGCCCCCCCAAGCCCCCCGCGCGCGTAAGTTGTTACGCGCCATATTAGTTACGCGCCATTGTAGTTGTGTCCCTGTGTCCCACCTGTGAATAGAGATAGATATAAATATATGTTTTTAACTACATAAAACATGCGAATATACAACATTCTTCGCTGTCCCATTGTGTATGCATATAAATAGATTGTCAGGTTTACCGACTCTTGAACGTGTAATATATAATTGTCCACGGGAAAAACAATCCGTATTCAGATCTATACCTCATTATTCTAATGATGTGTCCCTGTGTCCCGGTCGTCATTTATATTCCCTGTGTCCCGGTCGTCATTTGTGTCCCGGTGTCCCAGTTTGTAATTTCTCTTTGAGTGTCCCGGTCGTCATTTATATTCCCTGTGTCCCGGTGTCCCGGTCGTCATTTGTGTCCCGGTGTCCCGGTCTGTAATTTCTATTCGAACAATCCCTGTGTCCCGGTCGTCATTTATATATCCCGCCTGTGCCCCCGGCGTCCCCGTTGTAGTTGTGTCCCTGTGTCCCGGTCGTCATTTATATTCCCTGTGTCCCGGTCGTGATTTGTGTCCGGGTGTCCCAGTCTGTAATTTCTCTTTGAGGTTCCCGGTCGTCACTTATATTCCCTCTGTCTCGGTCGTCATTTGTGTCCCGGTCTGTAATTTCTCTTTGAGTGTTTTTTCTTTTTAGTTTTTTTTTAGTTTTTTACCTTTTTTCTTTTTTCAGTTTTCTTTTTCTTCTTTATTTTTCAGCGTCACTATGGAGTACATATTGACGAACCTTTGTTTTTTTAACTTAAATCTGGTAGGCATTGATGACCTTATCCAAGTCAAAATCTCAAACCCAATCATCATCGCTATCATTTTCAGTTTTGATATGTTTTGACTCTCGCTGTCTAGGTGGATTTTCATCTAACTGCGCGGTTTTGCGTTCTTTAGCCGCAAGCCTGTTTTCTTGCTGTTCTTGTGATTCCCCGGCACGCTTTCTTTTCTTACTTTCTCTATCAGCTGCAAGCCTGTTTTCTTGCTGTTCTTGTGATTCCTCGGAACGCTTTCTTTTCTTGCTTTCTCTATCAGCAGCAAGTTTTTTGGCATAAACTCTTTGAGCAGCTTCCTCGGCTGTTGCCATTGTAGGTTCTTCAGTCATTTTACAATTAAACATTTTCCCGTGAACAAATGTCTTAAATACCGTTAATGACGTCACCGTCATAGCAAAAATGACGACAACTAACTTCATGACGTCAGTCGACACAGAAACATGACGTCACCTTACAGACAGACAAACAGACTGACAACTTATTTTTATATATATAGATATATATATATATATTATGGGAAAATTATGGGAGCTGACCCTATCCAAAAATTGTTGATGCTGATCCATGGGTCTCAATGGATCAAACATCCTACCCTCAAAAAACCAACAACAACTTATCAATGATATTTTATTCCAGAGAATAGGGGAGCTGACCCTCAGATCCAAAAGGACCGATCCCTCACAAAATTAGCAATATTTTAATCCAAAACCTATGAAAACTGACCCCTGGTCCTTCGAAGCTCGACCTCACCCCAAAAATATTATTAGTGATATTTTATTCCAAAATTTATGAGAACTGACCCTTGCCCCTCTAGGGACCGAACGCCACCCCCCAAAAAAAACAAAAACAAATGAAGATATTTCATTCCAAAACACATGGGACCTAACCCCTTGGCCGTCCATGGCCTAACCAATCCATCCATTCCTAAATAAATATTAACGATAATTTATTCCAAAACTTATGGGAGCTGACCCCTTGCCCACGATGGTTTGACCCCGCCCCCTAAATATATATTAACGATATTACCTTATTTGAGCTAACCCCTAGCTCTCTATGGCCTAAACACATCCACCCCTCCCCAAAAAAATAAATAAATTGAATTACATTTTATTAACAAATACATCAGTGCTGACTTCTGGCCCTCCGTGACCTTACCATCCCCCCTCGAAAAAACTATTGGAAGTATTTTAATCCATAACTGATGTGAGCTGACCCCCTTGTCCCGACCTCTCCCTCCCAAAAAAACAACGATATTTTATTCCAAACCTATGCAAGCTGATCCCTGGCCCTCTATTGTCCAGCCCATCCATTCACTCCCAAACAATTATTAGTCATTTTCTGCTGAGTCCTTGCCCTCCATGACGCATCTCCTCCCTCCCAAAAAAGTAATGATACTATCTTATTGAAGTTAACCCCTGGCCCTTTGTGGCCTAGCCCCATCCCCCTCCTCAGAAGAAAATATTAACGATTTTTATTCCAAAGCTCATGGGAACTCACCCTGGCCCTCTATGCCCCCCCCAAAATTATTAACGATATTTTTATACAATTCTAATGAGAACTGATCCCTAGCCCTTCATGGCCCTCCCACCCAACAATAATTTTCATAAACATTTTACTTCGACATTTTATTCCGATGGCTCGATCCCCCTCCCCCCATAGAAAAAATTGTTAAAGACATTTTATTCTAAGCCTATTGGAACTAACCTCTAGCCCTCCGAAACCCAACCTCCCTACCTCTAAAAACTTACAAAAGTTGATCCCTGGCCCTACATGGCCTGTTCCCCCTTTCACAAAAATTTTAAATTTATTTAATTCCAAAACATATGAGATCTGAGCACATGAGATCTGGACCTCCATGACTCAAACCCCCATCCCAAAACAACATTAACGGCATTTATTCCAAACTAAGACCCGACTAGCCCTGCCAAAAATATCAATGATATTTTATACAAAAATTATGGGAGCTGATCTTGACCCTCCATGGCCTGCCCTTATACACCCAAAGCTATTAAAGATATTTTATTCCAAAACATATGGGAGCTTACTCCTGGGCCCCTAGGCTCACCCCCCAAACCCCTCAAAGAAATGATGATATTTTATCCCAAAACTTTTGGAAGCTGATCCACCTTTATCTATGGCCTAACACAACTACCCCCCCCCCCCAAAATATTAACGATGTTGTATTCCAAGCTTATGGGAGCTGGCCCCTGGCCCTCCAAGAGCCGAACCCGCCCCCCTCCCCAAACATTGTTAACTATATTATGTTTCAGATTCTAGTGTCCTTTGTAGCCGGACCTCCCCTCCCCCAGCCTGAAAAACAATTATTAAAAACAGTTTACTCAAATTCTTATGAAAACTGAAACCTGCCCCTCCATGACACGACTTTTTTGTTTTGGTTTGGGCCACGGGGAGCCAGGGAAGAGCCCCCATAATTTTTGGATATCATCAGCTCCCATAATTTTGGAATAAAATATTGTTAGGGTTTTTCAGCGGGGGCATGGAAGGACTGTCTCCCTTAAATTTTCTAATAGACTGTCATTGATTTATTTGGGAGCTAGGGGGTCTTGCCAGGGAGGTCCAGGGGTAAGCTCCCATAAGAATTGAAATAAGATATTGTTAATAAGTTGTTTTATTAGAGGAGGGGGCTGGGCCGCAAAGGGCCAGGGGTAGGCTCCAATAATATTTGGATAAAGTCAGGTCCCATAGTTTTTGGAATAAAATATCGTTAATAAGCTGTTTTTAAAGAGGGTCGGGCATATCTGATCTTAGGATTATTTAAAAAACCCTTAAAAACATAAAAACACAATATGCCCTCGGGGCATTGTCCTGTCACCAGGTTCTGGGGTTTTTGTCGACCCTGGAGTTTCTGTTGTTTTATCTCTGAACTGCTTTTAACGAAATGACTGTCTTAAAATTTTTATCGGAAGCATTTTGGGGGAAAAGGGCAGAGGATGGGTTTAGTTATCCTCCAATTCCTCTTGATTACTAAAAACGGCGCTAAAGCTTCCAAAATCCAATCGACTGAGCCCCTCAAGATTTACCTGCATTATTTGAAAAACAGACAGAAGTTAAAAAACATGTACTTTAAACTGAAAGTAAGGAGCAACATCAAAACTCAATACGAACATAAATTTTTCAGTATATGAAGGGTGGCCCCCTCTTCAAAACCTTGCTCTTTACGCTAACGCTATTAATACTTTTGAAAAAGCTTCCTATTCTAATTAAACGGCCCCTGTGTTTCAGTAGCCTTTCTTAAAGAGTGGGATAAACGGTCAAACTTTAGTATAAAGAGCAAGACATTGAGGAGGGGGTAACACGGCATATACGGAATCCCTACTTTCAGTATCGAAAACATGTTTTTTTTTTTCTGTTTGTTTTTTCAAATAATGCAGGTAATTCTTACTCGGCCTCCAGGAATTATGCCCCTTACCAGCCCTCACTGTAAACTCCTCTCTAAAAAATTTCATCTAAAGTAAAATACACCTTACCCCGATCTTGTTCCCTATAGGCAGTTCTATCCTCATTGAAAATCTTCCTCCCTAAAATTTCCTGCGGAAAAATTTGAGCCTGAAAAATTATCCTTAACATGCTTTCATTTCAAAAAGACTTTAATCTCTAATTGGCTTCTTGATCACTCCGGAAATGCCCCCTTCCGTGGAAATTGTTTTCTGAAAATTGAGGTGGCAAAGACAATGTAAGGCAACTAACGAGAATTTCATATAGGAATTCTGTCAAATTCCCCCAGTGTGAAAATTTAGTGAGGATTAAAAAGAACTTAAAAGAATTTAAAAAGAATTTAAAAGAATTTAAATAAAAAAAAAATTGTATAGGAATCCTGTCAAATTTCCCCAGCGTAAAATTTTCCCTGGAATTTCTCACCCCACCCTTCCAGAAATCCCCCCCAAGAAGATTCTCCCAATAGAAATCCACCCCAAGCACAAAATCTCTTTACGAAAAATGTCAATATACTTCCCAATAACAAATACTACGCGTAACCTTACCTTAGACCTTAGATCCTCCAGAGCCAGGGGTGGCTCATAGGGCGTCTACGAAACCTCGCCAGACATCTCGGAGCTGAGCTGCAGCCATGACGTCCTCCCAATGTGGTTGAAGAGACAACTCCGCATTTCTCAGGTCTCGGTCGTACTGTCGTCGTAAGGTGTGTCTTGGTCGACCTCTTTTTCGCCTCCCCTCGGGACGCCAATCATATACTGTATTTGGGAGTCGATCCTCTGGCATACGGAGGACGTGGCCAAGGTATGTCCATCTCCTACGTTTCAGAAGGTCAGTAACTAATGGCTGACCAGTTCGCCGGCGAACTTCTATGTTGGTGACCTTTTCCTGCCACGATATGTTCAGGATTCTCCTAAGGCACATGTTTTCAAAGGCTAGGACACGTTTCTCTAGCTGGGTGTTTAGTTTCCAGCATTCACTAGCATAGAGGAGGATGGACATCAAATTGCTATTCAGGAGGCGGAGCTTCAAGCGCATAGAGTATTTACTACTGCGCCAGACTGGTTTCAGCTTGCTAAAAGCCGATGTCGCTTGTCCAATTTTCCTCTTGATTTCGTTGGCTATTTCACCATCGTATTCGATCCAACTCCCAAGATATTTAAATTCCTTGACCTGCTCAATAGTTTTATTTTTGCATTTTAATATGAGTGGGGAGTCAGATGTGGCCATACTCTTTGTTTTACTGACATTTACTGCAAGTCCCATTTTCTCGGCCTTTTCGTCTATGGCGTCGAGTAGCAGCTGCAGTCGCAATTTCGCTTCTTCAAGAAGAACAACGTCATCTGCGAAGTCCAAATCGGAGATCAGTCGGTCGCTAATCTTCACTCCAATGCCTGAAGACTGCCGTAGAATATAGTCCATTACAATGACAAACAGAAACGGGGATAGGACACACCCTTGTTTGACACCAGACATTATCTTGAAGAAACGCGTGTCCCCATT
>NC_088864.1:13898336-13940282 GCF_032884065.1 Artemia franciscana
TTACCTTTTTTATTTTTTTTTTATTTTTATTTTTTAGTTTTCTTTTTCTCCTTTATTTGTCAGTTTTTTCCTTTTTTTAGTTTTTTTTCTTTTTCAGTTTTTAGTTATTTAGTTTTTTTAGTTTTTCTGTTAGTTTTTAGTTTTTTTCTTTTTAGTTTTTTTGTAGTTTTTACCTTCTTTTAGTTTTTCTTAATTTTTTTTAGTTTTTTAGTTTTTAGTTTTTCACCCTTTTTTTAGTTTTATAGCTTTTTTAGTTTTTTTTGTATTTTCTTTTTAATTTTTTTTGTAGTTTTTATCTTTTTTAGTTTTTTCTTCTTTTGTATTAATGCTAAAGCCAAGGTTCGAACCTGGACCTCTCGGACCTAAAACCTGGAACATAACACTTTACCAACTGAGCTACTTTATTTGTATTTGTATCGGATTAACGAAGCTTCTTGAGCACTAAGGTCCCTGCGTCGGCCCTGTAGCGCATTCCTGCAGCATGGTTCGATCTCTGGGTCCCGTATTACACCGCTAAGGTGAAACCCACTGCGCCAACAAAGGTAGTTATATAACTGAGCTGTTTCGGCTTGAATACAATCGTTTTTGAATTGGTATGTGATGAAATATTTCAGACGTCATATGCGGACAGTGACGTCACTCAACACAAAGACACACAGACAACTTACTTCTATATATATAAGATATATAAATAAGTTGTTTGTGTGTTCTGTGTTGACTGACGTCACGCATTTTTGTCGACTGACGTCATTATAAGGATTGAGCATAATGCCGTCATGAAGTTGTTTGTTGACTGACGTCTTATTTGTCGACTGACGAAATAACAGACCGGGACACAAATGACGATCGGGACACCGGAACATCTATCTATATCTTCTATATATAAAATATTTTCTTCTATATATATCTATATATATAAGAATAAGTTGTCTGTCTGTGTGTCTGTCTGTGGATCAGGTGACGTCATTTTTCTGTGTCGGCTGACGTCATGAAGTTAGTTGTTGTCATTTTTGCTATGACGGTGACGTCATTAAAGATATTTAAGACATATATGTTCACGTAGAAATCTATTAATGTTTAAGTTTAAAATGACTGATGAACTTACAATGGCAAAAGCCGATGAAGATGCTCAAAGAGTCTATGCCAAAAAAACTTGCTGCTTGATAGAGAAAGTCAGAAAAGAAAGCGTGCCGAGGAATCAAAAGAACAGCAAGGAAACAGGCTTGAGGCTAAAGAACGCAAAACCTCGCAGTTAGATGAAGATCCACCTGGACAGCGAGAGTCAAAACATATCAAAACTGAAAATGATAGCGATGATGATTGGGTTTGGGATTTTGACTTGGATAAGGTCATAAATGCCTACCAGATTTTAGTTAAAAAAACAAAGGTTCGGCGATATGTATTTCATAGTGAAGCTGAAAAATAAAGAAGAAAAAGAAAACTGAAAAAAGAAAAAATGTAAAAAACTAAAAAATACTAAAAAGAAAAAACACTCAAAGAGAAATTACAGACCGGGACACAAATGACGACCGGGACAGAGGGAATATAAATAACGACCGGGACACTCAAAGAGAAATTACAGACTGGGATACCGGGACACAAATGACCACCGGGACACAGGGAATATAAATGACGACCAGGACACAGTTATTTAAGAATATCGTTCAAAGACAAATTTTTAATTGTAAGAAGACCGTTGAAAGAGAAATTTCTAATTGTAAAATGACTGAAGAACCTACAATGGCAACGGTACCACCATCGAAGTAGATAACCAGTGGGTTGTTCCATTTTCCCCATTAGTGCGAAACGTCAACCCCAAGTCAAATTCGTGCATTGTTTGGCATCATTTTAACAACTTGCTCTCCATCAGCTCCTACAGAGTTATGGGAAAAATATAAGTCAAAAATGTCCGAAGATATACTCCATCGAAAACAGTTAGAGACGTCAGATATGACTTTTGATTTTACATCAGAAATTTATAACTACACTTCAGTTATTATAGAAGATTTGTGCGTACGTATGGCAAACAAACCTCTTCAGGATTTGGGAATGCCTTCACCTAACCGTAACGCTGCTGTTTCGACATGTGTAGAATTGGATCGTGAAAAAAGTTACAGTACGAATGATCTATTGTCGTATGTACAAAATAACATTTCCAAGTTAACGTCGGAACAAAAAGACATTCATGATACGATAGACTCAATTTCAGGACGTATACAACTACCTGCTGATTTCTGTAATTTAGTGACGTCCAAAAATGAATTGATTGAAAAAGTATTTCCGAATATTCTAAAAAATTATAATAATAATAAATGGCTAAGTGAAGGGAGCGAATCTCGCACCCAAAAATATAGACGTCCACGAAATCAACAATATTGTTTTGACCAAGATTCGAGACCAGGCAGTCCTTTACAAGTCAGTCGACACAGTTTTGGAACCAAATGAAGCGGTTAATTATCCATCTGAATTTTAAATTCCATAGATCTTTCAGTGTTTCCACCACACGTGCTACAACTAAAAATAGGTGTACCAATAATACTTTTAAGAAATATCAACCCACCAAAGCTTTGCATTGGCACGCGACTTGCCGTAAAAAAAACAATGGAAAACCTAATAGAGGCCACAATCTTGACAGGGCCTTTTGAGGGTGAGGCTGTTCTTATTCCTCGCATTCCCATGATTCCAACGGATCTGCCTTTTCAATTTAAAAGATTGCAATTCCCAATTCGATTAGAATTTGCAATCACCATTAACAAAGCTCAAGGTCAATCATTAGAAAAATGTGGTATAGATCTTAATACTGATTGTTTTTCCCATGGACAATTGTGCGTTGCATTTTCGAGGGTCGGTAACCTGACAATCTATTTATATGCAGCGACAATTGGACAGCGAAAAATGTTGTATATTCGCAAGTTTTACGCAGTTAATTTGTATTGTATCTATCTATCTATCTATCTATATAAAAACGAGTTGTGTGTATGCATGTTTGTTTGTAAAAAGAGCGTTTGCATATGACGTCATTATTAGTACATACGGCTTTGTATATGCACAGACAATGGGAAAGCCAAGAATGTTGTATATTCGCCATTTTTACGTAGTTTAACTCCTGCAGACGAAATGAATGCTTGCCTGAAAAATTCTAATTTATGGGCACAAGTAAAAATATTAAAATTAACTACAAATATGCGTGTCCGATTGCAAAACGATGACTCTGGTCAAACATTTTCAGATCAATTGCTGGCAATTGGAAACGGAAAGCTCCCAGTAGTGGGAAAGCCAAAAATGTTGTATATTCGCAATTTTTACGTAGTTTGAAACACATATATAAATCTATCTATATTCACAGGTGGGACACAGGGACTCAACTACAATGGCGCGTAACTAATATGGCGCGTAACGACTTACGCGCGCGGGGGGGCTTGGGGGGCGCGAAGCGCCCCACCAACTAGGTGTTGGGGTAGCGCGAAGCGCCACCCAAACAGCTAGTATATATATAAAAATAAGTTGTCTGTGTGTCTGTCGAGTTACGTCATGTTTGTGTGTCGACTGACGTCATGTTTGTCGACTGACGAAATTACAAACCGGGACATCGGGACAAAAATGACGACCGGGACACCGGGACATAGGGAATATAAATGACGACCGGGACACTCAAAGAGAAAGCGACCGGGACACAAGGAATGTTCGAATAGCAATCACCATCAACAAAGCACCGGGACACAAATGACGACCAGGACACAGGGAATATAAATGACGACCAGGACACTCGTAAAACACAAGTTTTACGTAGTTAAAAATACATATATATATATACATCTATCTATATTCACAGGTGGGACACAGGGACACAGCTACAATGGCGCGTAACTAATATGGCGCGTAACTACTTACGCATGCGGGGGGGCTTGGGGGGGGGGCACGAAGTGCCCCCAACAGCTAGTATATATATATATATATATATATATATATATATATATATATATATATATATATATATATATATATATATATATATATATATATATATATATATATATATAAATATATATATATATATATATATATATATATGTACTAGCTGTTGGGGTGGCGCTTCGCGCCACCCCAACACCTAGTTGGTGGGGGCGCTTCGCGCCCCCCCCAAGCCCCCCCGCGCGCGTAAGTCGTTACGCGCCATAATAGTTACGCGCCATTGTAGTTGTGTCCCTATGTCCCACCTGTGAATATAGATATATATATATATATATGGTTTTAACTACGTAAAACTTGCGAATATACAACATTCTTTGCTGTCCCATTGTCTTTGCATATAAATAGATTGTCAGGTTTACCGACTCTTGAACATGCAACATATAATGGTCCATGGGAAAACAATCTGTATTCAGATCTATACCTCATGATTCTAATGATTGCCCTTGAGCTTTGTTGATGGTGATTGCTAATCGACCATTCCCTGTCCCGGTGTCCCGGTCGTCATTTACATCCCCCTGTTTCCCCGGTGTCCCCGTTGTAGTTGTGTCCCTGTGTCCCGGTCGTCATTTATATTCCCTGTGTCCCGGGTCCCGGTCATCATTTGTATCCCGGTGTCCGGTTTGTATATACATTCGTTTTTTAGTTTTGTTTTTCTCCTTTATTTTTTTCCTTTTTTTTTTCTTTTTTAGCTTATTTAGATTTTTAGATTTTTTAGTTTTTTTTATTAGTTTTTATTTCTTTTTAGTTTTTTTGTCCCGGTCGTCATTTATATCCCCCTGTTTCCCCCGGTGTCCCCGTTGTAGTTGTGTCCCTGTGTCCCGGTCGTTATTTATATTCCCTGTGTCCCGGTCGTCATTTGTATCCCGGTGTACCGGTCTGTATATACATTCGTTTTTTAGTTTTGTTTTTCTCCTTTATTTTTTTCCTTTTTTTTCTTTTTTAGTTTATTTAGATTTTTAGATTTTTTAGTTTTTTTATTAGTTTTTAGTTTTTTTTTCTTTTTAGTTTTTTTGTAGTTTTTACCTTCTTTTTAGTTTTGTTAATTTTTTTTTTTACTTGTGTCCTGGTCGTCATTTATACTCCCTGTGTCCCGGTGCTTTGTTGATTGCTAATCGAACATTCCTTTTGTCCTGGTCGCTTTCTCTTTGAGTGTCGTCATTTATTTTTTCTTTTTTAGTTCTTTTAGTTTTTACCTTTTTTAGTTTTTTTTTAGTTTTTAGTTTTTTTAGTTTTTTACCTTTTTTTAGTTTTTTTAGTTTTTTTAGTTTTTTAGCTTTTTTATTTTTTTTATTAGTTTTTAGTTTTTTTGTAGTTTTTGCCTTTTTTTTAGTTTTTTTAGTTTTTTAGCTTTTTTATTAGTTTTTAGTTTTTTTTGTAGTTTTTTGCCTTTTTTTAGTTTTTTTAGTTTTTTAGCTTTTTTATTTTTTTTATTAGTTTTTAGTTTTTTTTGTAGTTTTTGCCTTTTTTTAGTTTTTTCAGTTTTGACGTCACCTGATCCAGTTTTTTCAGGTGACGTCACCTGATCCACGATCCACAGATCCACAGACAACTTATTTTTATATATATAGATAGTTTTTTTTTTTTACTTATGTCCTGGTCGTCATTTATACTCCCTGTGTCCCGGTGCTTTGTTGATTGCTAATCGAACATTCCTTTTGTCCTGGTCGCTTTCTCTTTGAGTGTCGTCATTTATTAGTTTTTTCCTTTTTTTTTAGTTTTTTATTGGTTTTTACCTTTATTTTAGCTTATTTTTCAGTTTTTTCCTTTTTTTTAGTTTTTTTTTATTTTTTATTTTTTTAGTTTTTTACCTTTTTTTAGTTTTTTTAGTTTTTTTAGTTTTTTAGCTTTTTTACTTTTTTTATTAGTTTTTAGTTTTTTTTTGTAGTTTTTGCCTTTTTTTAGTTTTTTCAGTTTTTTTTTAGTTTTTTATTGGTTTTTACCTTTATAGTTTTTTTAGTTTTTTAGCTTTTTTATTTTTTTTATTAGTTTTTAGTTTTTTTTGTAGTTTTTGCCTTTTTTTAGTTTTTTCAGTTTTGACGTCACCTAATCCAGTTTTTTCAGGTGACGTCACCTGACACATCCATCCATCCATCCACAGACAACTTATTTTTATATATATAGAAGATATATATATATCTATATATAAATAAGTTGTCTGTCTGTCTGTCGACTGACGTCACTGTCCGCATATGACGTCTAATACTGATAACTGACGTCCAATATGGCGCGTAACGACTTACGTGCGCGGGGGGGCTTGGGGGGGCACGAAGTGCCCCCAACAGCTAGTATCTATATATTAAAATTAAGTTGTCTGTGGATGTGTCTGTCTGTCTGTCTGTCGAGTGACGTCACGTCATCATGTCGTCGTGTTGTCATGAAGTTAGTTGTCGTCATGTTTGTTATGACGATGACGTCATTAAAAGTATTTAAGAAAATCGTTCAAAGACAAATTTTTAATTGTAAGAAGATCGTGGACGGAAAAATATTTAATCGTAAAATGACTGAAGAACCTACAAGGGCAACAGACACACAACTTTCGAGTTACGTCATGTCATCATCTCGTCATGTCGTAATGAAGTTAGTTGTTGTCATGTTCGTTATGACGATGAGGTCATTGAAAGTATTTAAGAAAATCGTTCTTAGACAAATTCTTAATTGTAAGAAGATGGTGGACGGAAAAATGTTTAATTGTAAAATGACTGAAGAGCCTACAATGGCAACAGAGACACAACTTATTTATATATATATATATAATATATATATATATATATATATATATATATATATATATATATTAAGATATCTATGTATCTATATATATGATATATAGATAGATATATATATATATATATATATATATATATTATATATATATATATATATATATATATATATATATATATATATATATATATACTAGCTGTTGGGGTGGCGCTTCGCGCCACCCCAACACCTAGTTGGTGGGGGCGCTTCGCGCCCCCCCCCAAGCCCCCCCGCGCGCGTAAGTCGTTACGCGCCATAATAGTTACGCGCCATTGTAGTTGTGTCCCTATGTCCCACCTGTGAATATAGATAGATATATATATATGGTTTTAACTACGTAAAACTTGCGAATATACAACATTCTTTGCTGTCCATTGTCTTTGCATATAAATAGATTGTCAGGTTTACCGACTCTTGAACATGCAACATATAATGGTCCATGGGAAAACAATCTGTATTCAGATCTATACCTCATGATTCTAATGATTGCCCTTGAGCTTTGTTGATGGTGATTGCTAATCGACCATTCCCTGTCCCGGTGTCCCGGTCGTCATTTACATCCCCCTGTTTCCCCCGGTGTCCCCGTTGTAGTTGTGTCCCTGTGTCCCGGTCGTCATTTATATTCCCTGTGTCCCGGGTCCCGGTCGTCATTTGTGTCCCGGTGTCCCGGTCTGTATATACATTCGTTTTTTAGTTTATTTTTTCTCCTTTTTTTTTTCCTTTTTTTTTCTTTTTTAGCTTATTTAGATTTTTAGATTTTTAGTTTTTTTATTAGTTTTTAGTTTTTTTTCTTTTTAGTTTTTTTGTCCCGGTCGTCATTTATATCCCCCTGTTTCCCCCGGTGTCCCCGTTGTAGTTGTGTCCTGTGTCCCGGTCGTCATTTATATTCCCTGTGTCCGGTCGTCATTTGTATCCCGGTGTACCGGTCTGTATATACATTCGTTTTTTAGTTTTGTTTTTCTCCTTTATTTTTTTCCTTTTTTTTTCTTTTTTAGTTTATTTAGATTTTTAGATTTTTAGTTTTTTTATTAGTTTTTAGTTTTTTTTTCTTTTTAGTTTTTTTGTAGTTTTTACCTTCTTTTTAGTTTTGTTAATTTTTTTTTTTACTTGTGTCCTGGTCGTCATTTATACTCCCTGTGTCCCGGTGCTTTGTTGATTGCTAATCGAACATTCCTTTTGTCCTGGTCGCTTTCTCTTTGAGTGTCGTCATTTATTTTTTTCTTTTTAGTTCTTTTAGTTTTTACCTTTTTTAGTTTTTTTTAGTTTTTAGTTTTTTTAGTTTTTTACCTTTTTTTAGTTTTTTTAGTTTTTTTAGTTTTTAGCTTTTTTATTTTTTTTATTAGTTTTTAGTTTTTTGTAGTTTTTGCCTTTTTTTAGTTTTTTTAGTTTTTTAGCTTTTTTATTAGTTTTTAGTTTTTTTTGTAGTTTTTGCCTTTTTTTAGTTTTTTTAGTTTTTTAGCTTTTTTATTTTTTTTATTAGTTTTTAGTTTTTTTTGTAGTTTTTGCCTTTTTTTAGTTTTTTCAGTTTTGACGTCACCTGATCCAGTTTTTTCAGGTGACGTCACCTGATCCACGATCCACAGATCCACAGACAACTTATTTTTATATATATAGATAGTTTTTTTTTTTTTACTTATGTCCTGGTCGTCATTTATACTCCCTGTGTCCCGGTGCTTTGTTGATTGCTAATCGAACATTCCTTTTGTCCTGGTCGCTTTCTCTTTGAGTGTCGTCATTTATTAGTTTTTTCCTTTTTTTTTTTAGTTTTTTATTGGTTTTTACCTTTATTTTAGCTTATTTTTCAGTTTTTTCCTTTTTTTTAGTTTTTTTTTATTTTTTATTTTTTTTAGTTTTTTACCTTTTTTTAGTTTTTTTAGTTTTTTTAGTTTTTAGCTTTTTTACTTTTTTTATTAGTTTTTAGTTTTTTTTTTGTAGTTTTTGCCTTTTTTTAGTTTTTTCAGTTTTTTTTTTAGTTTTTTATTGGTTTTTACCTTTATAGTTTTTTTAGTTTTTTAGCTTTTTTATTTTTTTTATTAGTTTTTAGTTTTTTTGTAGTTTTTGCCTTTTTTTAGTTTTTTCAGTTTTGACGTCACCTGATCCAGTTTTTTCAGGTGACGTCACCTGATCCATCCATCCATCCATCCACAGACAGACAACTTATTTTTATATATATACTAGCTGTTGGGGTGGCGCTTCGCGCCACCCCAACACCTAGTTGGTGGGGCGCTTCGCGCCCCCCCCAAGCCCCCCCGCGCGCGTAAGTCGTTACGCGCCATAATAGTTACGCGCCATTGTAGTTGTGTCCCTATGTCCCACCTGTGAATATAGATATATATATATATATGGTTTTAACTACGTAAAACTTGCGAATATACAACATTCTTTGCTGTCCCATTGTCTTTGCATATAAATAGATTGTCAGGTTATCCCCCTGTTTCCCCCGGTGTCCCCGTTGTAGTTGTGTCCCTGTGTCCCGGTCGTCATTTATATTCCCCTGTGTCCCGGGTCCCGGTCATCATTTGTATCCCGGTGTCCCGGTCTGTATATACATTCGATTTTTAGTTTTGTTTTTCTCCTTTATTTTTTTCCTTTTTTTTTCTTTTTTAGCTTATTTAGATTTTTAGATTTTTTAGTTTTTTTTATTAGTTTTTAGTTTTTATTTCTTTTTAGTTTTTTTGTCCCGGTCGTCATTTATATCCCCCTGTTTCCCCGGTGTCCCCGTTGTAGTTGTGTCCCTGTGTCCCGGTCGTTATTTATATTCCCTGTGTCCCGGTCGTCATTTGTATCCCGGTGTACCGGTCTGTATATACATTCGTTTTTTAGTTTTGTTTTTCTCCTTTATTTTTTTCCTTTTTTTTCTTTTTTAGTTTATTTAGATTTTTAGATTTTTTAGTTTTTTTATTAGTTTTTAGTTTTTTTTTCTTTTTAGTTTTTTTGTAGTTTTTACCTTCTTTTTAGTTTTGTTAATTTTTTTTTTTACTTGTGTCCTGGTCGTCATTTATACTCCCTGTGTCCCGGTGCTTTGTTGATTGCTAATCGAACATTCCTTTTGTCCTGGTCGCTTTCTCTTTGAGTGTCGTCATTTATTTTTTTCTTTTTTAGTTCTTTTAGTTTTTACCTTTTTTAGTTTTTTTTTAGTTTTTAGTTTTTTTAGTTTTTTACCTTTTTTTAGTTTTTTTTAGTTTTTTAACTTTTTTATTTTTTTTATTAGTTTTTAGTTTTTTTGTAGTTTTTGCCTTTTTTTTTAGTTTTTTGTCCTGGTCGCTTTCTCTTTGAGTGTCGTCATTTATTAGTTTTTTCCTTTTTTTTTTTAGTTTTTTATTGGTTTTTACCTTTATTTTAGCTTATTTTTCAGTTTTTTCCTTTTTTTTAGTTTTTTTTTATTTTTTATTTTTTTTAGTTTTTTACCTTTTTTTAGTTTTTTTAGTTTTTTTAGTTTTTTAGCTTTTTTACTTTTTTTATTAGTTTTAGTTTTTTTTTGTAGTTTTTGCCTTTTTTTAGTTTTTTCAGTTTTTTTTTAGTTTTTTATTGGTTTTTACCTTTATAGTTTTTTAGTTTTTTAGCTTTTTTATTTTTTTTATTAGTTTTTAGTTTTTTTTGTAGTTTTTGCCTTTTTTTAGTTTTTTCAGTTTTGACGTCACCTAATCCAGTTTTTTCAGGTGACGTCACCTGACACATCCATCCACACATCCATCCACACATCCACAGACAGACAACTTATTTTTATATATATAGATAGATAGATATAGATAGAAGATATATATATATGAAAATATATATATATATCTATATATATAAAAATAAGTTGTCTGTCTGTGGATCTGTGGATCAGGTGACGTCATGTTTCTGTGTCGGCTGACGTCATGAAATAAGTAAGAAAAGAAAGCGTTCCGAGGAATCACAAGAACAGCAAGAAAACAGGCTTGCGGCTAAAGAACGCAAAACCGCGCAGTTAGATGAAAATCCACCTGGACAGCGAGAGTCAAAACATATCAAAACTGAAAATGATAGCGATGATGATTGGGTTTGGGATTTTGACTTGGATAAGGTCATCAATGCCTACCAGATTTAAGTTAAAAAAAACAAAGGTTCGTCGATATGTACTTCATAGTGACTCTGAAAAATAAAGAAGAAAAAGAAAACTGAAAAAAGAAACAAGGTTAAAAACTAAAAAAACTAAAAAGAAAAAACACTCAAAGAGAAATTACAGACCGGGACACAAATGACGACCGAGACAGAGGGAATATAAGTGACGACCGGGAACCTCAAAGAGAAATTACAGACTGGGACACCCGGACACAAATCACGACCGGGACACAGGGAATATAAATGACGACCGGGACACAGGGACACAACTACAACGGGGACGCCGGGGGCACAGGCGGGATATATAAATGACGACCGACCCCAACAGCTAGTATATATATATATATATATATATATATATCTATATATATAAAAATAAGTTGTCTGTCTGTGGATGGATGGATGGATGGATGGATGGATGTGTCAGGTGACGTCACCTGAAAAAACTGGATTAGGTGACGTCAAAACTGAAAAAACTAAAAAAAGGCAAAAACTACAAAAAAAACTAAAAACTAATAAAAAAAATAAAAAAGCTAAAAAACTAAAAAAACTATAAAGGTAAAAACCAATAAAAAACTAAAAAAAAAACTGAAAAAACTAAAAAAAGGCAAAAACTACAAAAAAAAACTAAAAACTAATAAAAAAAGTAAAAAAGCTAAAAAACTAAAAAAACTATAAAAACTAAAAAAAGGTAAAAAAACTAAAAAAAATAAAAAATAAAAAAAAACTAAAAAAAAGGAAAAAAACTGAAAAATAAGCTAAAATAAAGGTAAAAACCAATAAAAAACTAAAAAAAAAAGGAAAAAACTAATAAATGACGACACTCAAAGAGAAAGCGACCAGGACAAAAGGAATGTTCGATTAGCAATCAACAAAGCACCGGGACACAGGGAGTATAAATGACGACCAGGACACAAGTAAAAAAAAAAATTAACAAAACTAAAAAGAAGGTAAAAACTACAAAAAAACTAAAAAGAAAAAAAACTAAAAACTAATAAAAAAAACTAAAAAATCTAAAAATCTAAATAAACTAAAAAAGAAAAAAAAAGGAAAAAAATAAAGGAGAAAAACAAAACTAAAAAACGAATGTATATACAGACCGGTACACCGGGATACAAATGACGACCGGGACACAGGGAATATAAATAACGACCGGGAAAAAAAAAAAGGAAAAAAATAAAGGAGAAAAACAAAACTAAAAAACGAATGTATATACAGACCGGGACACCGGGATACAAATGATGACCGGGACCCGGGACACAGGGAATATAAATGACGACCGGGACACAGGGACACAACTACAACGGGGACACCGGGGGAAACAGGGGGATGTAAATGACGACCGGGACACCGGGACAGGGAATGGTCGATTAGCAATCACCATCAACAAAGCTCAAGGGCAATCATTAGAATCATGAGGTATAGATCTGAATACAGATTGTTTTCCCATGGACCATTATATGTTGCATGTTCAAGAGTCGGTAAACCTGACAATCTATTTATATGCAAAGACAATGGGACAGCAAAGAATGTTGTATATTCGCAAGTTTTACGTAGTTAAAACCATATATATATATATATATCTATATTCACAGGTGGGACATAGGGACACAACTACAATGGCGCGTAACTATTATGGCGCGTAACGACTTACGCGCGCGGGGGGGCTTGGGGGGGGCGCGAAGCGCCCCCGCCAACTAGGTGTTGGGGTGGCGCGAAGCGCCACCCCAACAGCTAGTATATATATATATATATATATATATACTAGCTGTTGGGGTGGCGCTTCGCGCCACCCCAACACCTAGTTGGTGGGGGCGCTTCGCGCCCCCCCCAAGCCCCCCCGCGCGCGTAAGTCGTTACGCGCCATAATAGTTACGCGCCATTGTAGTTGTGTCCCTATGTCCCACCTGTGAATATAGATATATATATATATATATGGTTTTAACTACGTAAAACTTGCGAATATACAACATTCTTTGCTGTCCCATTGTCTTTGCATATAAATAGATTGTCAGGTTATCCCCCTGTTTCCCCCGGTGTCCCCGTTGTAGTTGTGTCCCTGTGTCCCGGTCGTTATTTATATTCCCTGTGTCCCGGTCGTCATTTGTATCCCGGTGTACCGGTCTGTATATACATTCGTTTTTTAGTTTTGTTTTTCTCCTTTATTTTTTTCCTTTTTTTTTCTTTTTTAGTTTATTTAGATTTTTAGATTTTTTAGTTTTTTTATTAGTTTTTAGTTTTTTTTTCTTTTTAGTTTTTTTGTAGTTTTTACCTTCTTTTTAGTTTTGTTAATTTTTTTTTTTACTTGTGTCCTGGTCGTCATTTATACTCCCTGTGTCCCGGTGCTTTGTTGATTGCTAATCGAACATTCCTTTTGTCCTGGTCGCTTTCTCTTTGAGTGTCGTCATTTATTTTTTTCTTTTTTAGTTCTTTTAGTTTTTACCTTTTTTAGTTTTTTTTTAGTTTTTAGTTTTTTTAGTTTTTTACCTTTTTTTAGTTTTTTTAGTTTTTTAGCTTTTTTATTTTTTTTATTAGTTTTTAGTTTTTTTGTAGTTTTTGCCTTTTTTTTTAGTTTTTTGTCCTGGTCGCTTTCTCTTTGAGTGTCGTCATTTATTAGTTTTTTCCTTTTTTTTTTTAGTTTTTTATTGGTTTTTACCTTTATTTTAGCTTATTTTTCAGTTTTTTCCTTTTTTTTAGTTTTTTTTTATTTTTTATTTTTTTTAGTTTTTTACCTTTTTTTAGTTTTTTTAGTTTTTTTAGTTTTTTAGCTTTTTTACTTTTTTTATTAGTTTTTAGTTTTTTTTTGTAGTTTTTGCCTTTTTTTAGTTTTTTCAGTTTTTTTTTTAGTTTTTTATTGGTTTTTACCTTTATAGTTTTTTTAGTTTTTTAGCTTTTTTATTTTTTTTATTAGTTTTTAGTTTTTTTTGTAGTTTTTGCCTTTTTTTAGTTTTTTCAGTTTTGACGTCACCTAATCCAGTTTTTTCAGGTGACGTCACCTGACACATCCATCCACACATCCATCTACACATCCACAGACAGACAACTTATTTTTATATATATAGATAGAGAATATGCTCAAGATGCTATTGCGTATGTTCGTCTCTATGGTCGTCCAGATTTATTTATTACATTTACATGTAATCTATCTTGGGATGAGATACAGTAGCTTTTACTTCAAGGACAATTGGCGGTTCATAGATATGACAAAAACTACCATGTCACTACCTTTGTTGACGTATTTACATATGTATTTGATTGCCTTTACGGAGTTACAGTATTCAACGTTTATGTGTGCATTAAATGTTTTTGATAATAATGGGGAATATGGAACAACCCACTTGTTATCTACTTCGATAGTGGTGCCATTACACTTCTTTATTATTGCTGTTTTACCGCCATCTTCAGTAGATCTTCTTCTATATTGTGGGTAACCATCATTGCCAGTAATTGTGTTGGATACTAAAAGTCGTGGATATTGCTTTGTGCACCTTCCTTTGGCCATGCATGGTGAATTTTCGTTCAGTGCACTGCAAGGTCCATGTATCATATTTTTTTACAATAATATCATGTAACCCCTTATCGACATTTTCATTAGGTATTTCAGCGGAAATCACATCATCAATTTCGTTCGAAGTAATTTTTTATGTAGCCAGATTAGTATATGTGCGTGTGGCAAACCTCGTTTTTGCCATTCCACTGAGAACATCCAGCATCGCACTGACCCAAACACTTCAAGTTTTACTATGTAGTTGACCAGTGATTTCAACTTTTGCCGAAAGACACAGGCCGTAATGTCATGTCTATGAATCGTCTATAGGAATAATAATGCATTGCACTGCATTTCTTATTCATTTCTTTGTTAGTGGCTGGCTTAATCAATTTAATATTAAAGTGATAGCCGTCGGCTCCATCCCAAAAAAAATGATAGGATATTGAAGGGCATCGTAGCATCGATGAGTTTCAGCAATTCTTAACAACTGAGCGTTTCGCTTATGAAGAATAATATCTCGAGGTAAAAACTGATCATCGACCATAACGATTGCCACTTCGTCGATATTTGGAGCATTGTATCTACGCAAATGTTGGCCAGGAGGCGTTTTGTAATAATTAATTATTCGACAAAAAAAATTGAAACGATGGAGACACCTGATCACTGTAATAAATCGCTTCACTAATATGTTTTATTTCTCCTGTATTTAGTTTTCTTCCAGGTCCCGGGCAAACAAATTTGCAAACTGAAAAAAATGAAGGTCTGAGCTGGATTCACTATTCCTTGTTCTCCCTAAACTGACCATTCCAATTCCTTGACTCAAACATTTCTTTGTAATTTAATTTAAATATATATCCCCCACCTCTGTTTGTTTTTACATTTTCAAATGGAACCAAAGCCGCTTGGCATTAAGCCTTTGATTTTACTTTTAAATCAACCTATTGATTCTTATAAATTTAGATATAATATGCTGCAACCCAAGAAAAAGGACCGATTTCAAGTGGTTCATACAAATAATGAAATTTTAGACGACTATAAAGATTTTGTTTTCGTTACAGATGACCACTCCTTTGAAACGTAAGCTCGAAGAGATCAGGCGGTTAACAGCAAAAAGGCCGGTGAAGTCTGTGGCAGCGGACAAAATACCTGACAAAGCCTATGATGTTGAGGCAGTCATGTTAGAAAAAGGAAGAATCCTTGGAAGCAAAGTCTATCTATTGTGTGTTGACCAAACTGGCGGGCTGCTCTTCGTTGTATTTCCTAAGACGTTTGATTTTGGCATCCTGCGCTTAGAACAAAAGCAAAATATAAAAATCAAAAACGCAACTTTTCAACCCGGGATGACGATGAGTGGGATCCCGGAATTCATAATAACGAGCAAATCAACGGTGGAGACACGAAATGAAGGTAAATATACATAAGAAATATCCATACATTGGCCTTAAGTGCAAATTAAACATAAAAAAAATTCCATTTGGAATTAAAATGGAATAGTTGTGGGCATCAAGTCATGACTAATTGTAGAAAAAGCCCAGACATATAGTCCAATTGAGTGATTTTTTTCAAATGCAAGTAAGGATCGACATTAAAACTTAAAACGAACAGAAATTATTCCGTATATGAAAGGGGTTGTCCCCTCCTCGACGCCTGGCTCTTTACGCTAAAGTTTGACTCTTTCTCAAAACTCTACTTTTTAAAACAATAAAAAACTAATCATAATTTTGAGTAAGAAACCCCTTAAGTTCAACCTTTTCATGTGTGTTTAGCTGAAGTGACGAAGAAAACTGATAACTTTGTCTTTGACCGAGTTGCCGCCCCAGAAAAAGAATTGACTAGGGAGAGGAATGCTTTGAATATGGAATGCATTGGAGCCATCTTCCGACACTCTAGGACCACTTGGTCGATACGATGACCCCTGGAACAAAACAAAAATAAATAACCACGCGCCTGTGATCGGTCTTCTTGCAATTAAATAAAAAACTAGTATTTTAAACTGAAAGTAAGGAGTGATATTAAAACTTAAAACGAACAGAAATTACTCCGTATATGAAATGGGATATCCCCTCCGCAATCCCTCCCTCTTTACGCTTATTTTTTTTAATTGTTTTAAAAAGTAAAATTGTGGCAAAGAATCAAACTTTAGCGTAAAGAGCAAGGGATTGCGGAGGGGACATCCCATTTCATATACGGAGTAATTTCTGTTCGTTTTAAGTTTTAATATCGCTCCTTACTTTCAGTTTAAAAAACTATTTTTTTTAATTTAATTTCTGAACGTTTTTGAATTAATGCATTTTTGATTTTGGCTCTCCACACATTAGTTATTAAAATGAAATTTGCATATTAATTTTTTTGGCTAAACGGCTTTCTCTTAGTTTTGATCAGACGATTCTGAGAAATAAGGGGTGGGGAACGAGCCCTAGTTGCCCTCCAATTTTTCGGTTACTTAAAAAGGCAACCAGAACTTTTAATTTTTAACGAACGTTTTTTTTAGTAAAAAGTATACATAACATAAGAATTAACTTACATAACAAACTTTTATACTCTTATATTTCTTATTATGTATATGAGGGGGTTTGTTCCCTCGTTAATACCTCACCTTTTACATTAAATCTTAAGTTTTGTCCCAATTCTTTAAGAATGACCCCTGAATCAGAAAGGCCGTGGAATAAATAGTTGAAATTACTAAAAATATTTTAGCATAAAGAGCAAGGTATTTATCTCCTCCTAAATACCTCGCTCTTTATGCTAAAGTATTTTTTGAACCCATCATGTGCGTAATAATCTCTGTTCGTTTTAAGTTTTAATGGTACTCCTTACTTTCAGTTGAAAAACTTTTTCGAGTTTATTTTTTCATTGTTTTTTTTTATAGTAATGCTAGAAAATCCCGCGCCCTTTTCATTGAATTTCTCTTCCCCCATGACATATTCCTCCAAGAGAAGATCATCCCACATAGCCCCCTCCCCTCAAGCCCACCCCAAACCAAAAAAAACTGAAAACGTCTGTACACTTCCCAATAACCATTACTGTATGTAAACACTGGACAAAGTTTGTAACTTGCAGTCCCTCCCCCAGGGACTTTGGTGGAGTGAGTCTTTCCAAAGACATAGTTAATATGGTTTTCGACTATGCGGAACAAAATGACAATCTCAAAATTTTGATCCGTTGACTTTGGGAAAAAAATGAGCGTGGGAGGGGGCCTAGGTGCCCTCCAATTTTTTGGTCACTTAAGAAGGGCACTAGAACTTTTCATTTCCGTTAGAGTAAGCCCTCTTGCGAGATTATAGAACCACTTGGTCGATACGATGACCCCTGAGAAAAAAAGAAAAAAAAAGAAAAAAAAAAAAAAAACAAATAAACACGGCTATCTCAAAATTTGAAAAATTTTTACTATAGCTTGAAATTTTTACTATAAGGTTCTCTGATATGCTGACTGCGATGGTGTGATTTTCGTTAAGATTCTATGAATTTTAGGGGGTGTTTCCCTTTATATTCCAAAATAAGGCAAATTTTCTCAGGGTCGTAACTTTTGGTGAGTAAGACTAAATTTGATGAAACTTATCAAACAGTTCGTGGTAACGAACTCTACTAAGGAGCGACCCGGCTCAATAGTAAACGAAACTCTAAAAAATCGGAATTTTGATGCTAAAAGATACATAAAAAGAACCGAATTTTCATGCTGATTCTAAATATATAAGTTTAATTAAGTTTAGTCTTTGTCATCAAAAGTTACGAGCCTGAGAAAATTTGACTTATTTTGGAAAATAAGGGGAAACATCCTCTGTAAGTCATAGAATCTTAAAGAAAGTCATACCATCGCATTCGGCGTATCAGAGAACCCTATAGTAAAATTTCAAGCTCCTATCTACAAAAACGTGGAATTTCGTATTTTTGCGAAAGTGTTGATTTTTTTGTTTGTTTGTTTGTTTTTCTTTTCCCCAGGGGTCATCATATCGACTAAGTGGTCCTATATTGTTCGCAAGAGGGCTCATTAAAATGGAAATGAAGAGTTCGAGTGCCCTTTTAAGGGACCAAAAAAATTGGAGGGCACCTAGGCCCCCTCTCACGCTCATTTTTCCCAAAGTCAACGGATCAAAATTTTGAGATAGCCATTTTGTTCCGTATAGTCAAAAACCATAAAAACTATGTCTTTGGGAATGACTTACTCCCCCACAATCCTTGGGGGAGGGGCTGCAAGTTACAAACTTTGACCAGTGTTTACACACAGTAATGGTTATTGGGAAGTGTACAGACGTTTTCAGGGGATTGTTTTTGGTTTGGGGTTGAGTTGAGGGGAGGGGGCTCTGTGGGAGGATCTTTCCTTGGAGGAATATGTCATGGGGGAAGAAAAATTCGATGAAAAGGGCGCAGGATTTTCTAGCATTACTATAAACAAAAACAATGAAAAAATAAACATGAAAACGTTTTTCAATTAAACGAACAGAGATTATTACGCATATGAGGGGTTCTAAAAATACTTTAGCATAAAGAGCGAGGTATTTAGGAGGATAAAAATACCTCGCTCTTTATGCTAAAGTATTTTTAGTAATTTCAACTATTTATTCTACGGCCTTTTTGATTCAGGGGTCATTCTTAAAGAATTGGAACAAAACTTGTGATTTAGTGTAAAGAGCGAGGTATTAAAGAGGGTACAAACCCCCTTAAATTACGCATACGTTTATGGCACTTGGTATTAACCAAGTGACATATAGCAATCGCAAATTCTGTCGGTCTGTCGGTCTTGGTTTTGCTACTTTAGGCACTTCCAGGTAAGTTAGGACGATGAAATTTTGCAGACGTATCAGGGACCGGACCAGATTGAATTATAAATAGTTGTTTTCCCAATTTGACCATCTGGGGGGGGAGTGGGGGGCCAGTTAATTCGGAAAAGATAGAAGAATTGAAGTATTTTTAACTTACGAACGGTTGATCAGATCGTAATGAAATTTGATATTTGGAAGAATATCGTATCTCAGAGCTGTTATTTTAAATCCCAACCGGACCTGGTGACATTGGGCGGGGGAGTTGGGAGGGGGAAACCTAAATTCTTGGAAAACGCTTAGAGTGGAGGGATCGGGATGAAACTTGGTGTGGAAAATAAGCACAAGTCTGAGATACATGATTGATATAACCGGAACAGATCCGCTCTCGTTTGAGTATTTGGGGGGGGGGGTAATTCTGAAAATTAAAAAAATAAGGTATTTTTAAATTACGAACGGGTGATCGGATCTCAATGAAATTTGATATTTAGAAGGATATCGTGTCTCAGAGATCTATTTGAATCCCGACCGGATCCGGTGACAGTGGGGGGAGTTGGGAGGGGGAAACCTAAATTCTTGGAAAACGCTTAGAGCGGAGAGATCTGGTTGAAACTTAGTGAGAAAAATAAGCACAAGTCCTAGATACATGATTGACATAACCAGAACGGATCCGCTCTCTTTGGGGTAGTTAGGGAGGGGGGTTAATTCTGAAAAATTAGAAAAAATGCGGTATTTTTAACTTACGAACAAGTGATCGGATCTCAATCAAATTTAATATTTAGCAGGATATCGTTTCTCAGAGCTCTTTCTTTAAATCCCTACCGAATTTGCTGACATTGGGGGGGAAGCTTGAAGGGGGAAACCTAAAACTTGGAAAACACTTAGAGTGGAGGGATCCGGATTAAACTTGGTAGGAAAAATGAGCACAAGTCCTTGATACATGATTCACATAACCGAAACAGAACCGCTCTCTTTGGAGTAGTTTGTGGGGGGGGGCTGGTTAATCTGAAAAATTAGAAAAAATGCGGTATTTTTAACTTACGAACGGGTTATCGGATCTCAATGAAATTCCATATTTACAAGGATATCGTGTCTCAAAGCTCTTCCTTTAAATCCCGACCGGATCTGGTGACATTGGGGGGAGTTTGGGGTTGGGCAACCTAAAATCATGGAAAACGCTGAGATTGGAGGGATCGGGATGAAACTTGGTGGGGAAAAATAAGCAGAAGTCTTAGATACGTGATTTACATAATTGGAATGGATCCGCTCTATTGGGAGAGGGGTTAATTCTGAAAAATTAGAAAAAATGAACTGTTTTTAACTTATGAAGGAGTGATCGGATCTTCACGAACCTTCATATTTAGAATGATCTCGTAACTCAGATCTCTTATTTTAAATCTCAACCGGATCCAGGGTAATTTGGGGAGGGGGCAGTTGGGACTGGAAATCTTATAAAATACTTAAAGCGGTGAGATCAGAATGAAACTGGATGGGAAGAATAAAAACCTGTCTAAGATATGTGACTGACATAACTGGATTGGATCTGCTCTCTTTTGTGGAGTTGGGGGGGGGGGGTAATTTTGAAAATTGAGGTATTTGTAACTTACGAAAGGGTGACCAGATCTTATTGAAATTTGATATTTAGAAGGATCTTGTGCTTTATAAACCTAAGTTTTAATTCTGACCAGCTCCCGTGACATTGGGGGGAGTTGGAGGGGGAAACCGGAATTCTTGGAAAACGGGAAAATTGGGGTATTTTTATCTTACGAATAGGTGATCGGATCTTAATGAAACTTGATATTTAGAAGGAATCCATGTCTCAGAGCTTTTATTTCAAATTCCGACCAGATCTTTAGCATTGGGGGGAGTTGGAGGGGGAAATCCTGGAAAACACTTGGAGTGGAGGAACCGGGATGACGCTTGGTGGAGAGAATAAGCAAATGTCCTTGATACATGATTGACGGAACCGTACTGGATTCGCTCTCTTTGGGGGAGTTGGGTGCAGGGTTCAGTGATTTGGTGAGTCAGGTGCTTCTGGATGTGCTAGGACGATGAAAATCGGTAGGCGTGTCAGGTACCTGCACAAATTGACTTGATAGAGTCGTTTTCCCAGAATCAACCATCTGGGGGGCTAAAGGGAGAGGAAACATTAGAAAAAATTAGGCATTTACGATTGGGTGATCGGATCTAAATGAATTTTGATATTTAGAAGGAAATCGTGACTCAGAGCTCTTATTTTAAATCCTGACCGGCATTAAGGCTCTTATTTTCCTTTTAAATAAATCTATTGATTCATAGAATTTTGTTGGAGCTCATACCATATGATCTCTTGGCTCTTAGCTCTTCTTGCCTCGTCACAAGTGCCATATGAGCTCTTAGCTCTTGTTTACTAATAAAAACGTTTATTAAAAATTAAATGTTCTAGTTGCCTTTTTAAGTAACCGATAAATTGGAGGGCAACTAGGCCTTCTTCCCCACCCCTTATTTCTCAAAATCGTCTGATCAAAACTAAGAGAAAGCCATTTATCCAAAAAAAGAGTTAATATACAAATTTCATTTTAATAATTTATGTGCGGAGAGCAAAAATCAAACATAAATTAATTCAAAAACATTCAGAAATTAAGTTAAAAAACTAGTTTTTTTAACTGAAAGTAAGGAGCGACATTAAAACTTAAAACGAACAGAAATTACTCCGTGTATGAAATGGGTTGTCTCCTCCACAATCACTAGCTCTTTGCACTAAGTTTGACTCTTTGCCACAATTCTACTTTTTAAAACAATTAAAAGCTTTAGCGTAAAGAACGAGGGATTGGGGAGGGGACAAGCTTGCTACTTGTTCCTGTAAAAACACCCAGCAACTGAAACGTCGATTCGACATCCTATGCGCCAGCAATGGCTCTGTAGGATCTTTATCCTTTTTTTTAATTTTATATATATATATATATATATATATATATATATATATATATATATATATATATATATATATATATATATATATATATATATATATATATATATATATATATATATATATATATATATATATATATATATATATATATATATACTAGCTGTTGGGGTGGCGCTTCGCGCCACCCCAACACCTAGTTGGTGGGGCGCTTCGCGCCCCCCCAAGCCCCCCGCGCGCGTAAGTCGTTACGCGCCATATTAGTTACGCGCCATTGTCCCTTTGTCACACCTGTGAATAGAGATAGATATAAATATATGTTTTAACTACGTTATATATATGTTTATATATATATATATATATATATATATATATATATATATATATATATATATATATATATATATATATATTTATATAAAAAAGATGAAGAGAATCTTTCCTCGGCCTCAATACCTATCAACCTGTATATAAAGTTGTTAAGGCAATAATTAATAATATTTACTTGTTTCATTTTACTGCATATCCTAAACTTAACAAAAAGAAATTAGCAGGACTTATCCAAAGTGTCTTCAGCTCTTTTAAACCAGAAAGAAGAATTTGATTGAAGTAATATGACAGATGACTTAAGGCAATAGAGAGCGTTTGCATGTGCCAGAGAAAGAGATAGAGAGGGGGAGAGAAAATGAGGAAGATAGAGAGAGAGAAAGAGGAAAATATTGTTTATTCTGAACTTTCAACCATTTTCATGCTCACAAAGCCATTGAAAACATTTATTTTATTTCTGTTTTAATTTCCAATGCAGCAGTAGGATTTTAATAGTTGAGCTACTTTACTCCGTGTATAGTTTTAGGTGTCAATAGGATAAAGTGTAATATTTATAATGAAAAAAGAAATCACCAATGCAACAGCACAAATACATGAAAATAAGGTCATATAATTAAAAGTTTATTAGCAACTATTTTAATCTATAATTATTATTGCAAACAAAAATCAGCTTAAATAAAATATCACCCCTAAAATAAAAAAAAAATACTTTCAATGAAAAAATGAAACCAGAAAAAAGAACACAAAACATAAATAACCAATACAAGGTATAAATAATGGTGGTGTTCCTACAACTCGAACCACAAAATTTCTAACTGTCTTTTGTACTTTACTGAAAACTACATAGTTTAATTTGTTTTGTATTTACGAATGGATTTAAAATGAAGAAAATGTTGACGAAAACGAGGTATTTAAGAAGTAAAACTATGGAATTTTCACATAAGTTTTATGCTAATCAATTCCACCTCTAGGCATAGTGTTGCCACCTTTCAAATCTCTTGAATGCTATATTAAAATACCACAAACACCAAAATTGAATTTTATATTACTTTGTCCATTGAAACCATCATCACCTCTAGAAAAGAAAATAGTCCGAACATTGGAGGTCAGATATCGCTAGCTCCTTCTGAGGTGTATACACTGCGCTTAAACTGAGACATTAAGACTAGACAACAAGAAGTCCCTTGGACCGCAAACTGATGAGAGGTGGTGTAAAGCACAAACGATTTGCCCACCTCCACTTCCAACTTGTTTTATATTCATGCTTTAAAAGGCCTTACCAAAACAGCCAAAGCTCAGAAAAATTATCCATTATTCAGTACAATATAATACAACATAAAGTTATAGTAAAGATAGGGATACCATATGGATCTATGGTCGTTAAAGATTGAAGCACAGATACTTTTTGACAGAAAAATCTAAAATGAAACATAATAATGGTATCTATGGTAGGTGCCAAGTGAATCATTTTCCCATAAATGTAATATTTTGAAAACAGAAATAAAGAAAGGTCAGTCTCAACTATTGAAGACAAAGTCGTATTATGTATGCATATTTGATTTGTTTCTGCTTCTAAGGGATAATCATATCAAAACATTGATCCAAGAATACCGGGAGGGTGCTCATTTGAAGGGACATTGAAAGCTTTAGTGCTATTTTTGAAGATATTGCTCTACAGAAGAGTGGCAGTTTCTGCCATTGCTTCTGCGCACAGCAACAATTTTGGACCAAACAGGGACAAGATGCTAACGAATAAAAATTCTAAGACAGCTAATAAATTTTTATTTATCGGAAAACTCAAATTGATCCTCCTGGTCTTACAAGCAATAATGCCGCGTTGTGGCAAATTCATCCCTATAGATACAGATTGTACATAGACAGTAAAAGTTAGTAATAGTAATTAATCTAAACATCAGTTAACTGAGTTGATTCATTTGAAGTTTCGTAAAATTAAATATAGATGTGTGTAATTCCGCATCATCTATTATGGCATTCTAATGACAAGAATTTAGGGACCCCTTTTCCACTGGAGAGGCTGGACAATATCCTGGATTTCACCAAAAGGCACACATGAGCTGGAAACCTGGGCTGGAACACTAACTGTTATCTTTCATAAATTTTGACTTCGATCCAATGATGCCTAGTGGTAGGTGATCTGATGACAAGAATTTGGAGACCCTCTCTTCCTTCAGAGGTTGGGTCTGGCTTGACCTCAAAAAGGCACAGCGTGAGTATAAGCTTTTCCGAGTCTTTTTTTTCCAAGTTTCACTTAAATCTATGAGTCTATGTATCTATGTGTCCTCAGTACTGAAATTTGGAGAATCCGTCCCAATGTAATGGATGTTTCCAGGGACACAAATGCCACAAAAAGAACATATTTCTCACTTCGGACCAAGCTTGGTTAGGATCCAACATTCTTATCTTGTGGATCATGTAATGACATGAATTTAGGAACGCACCCCCTGCTCCTCCCAGAGAGGGGATATTGGGTCTGGTCTCCTGAAAGGAACAGCTATTGGGACTCCCTTTTTCTTTCCCTTAGAAAAGTCTGATCAGCTACGAACCCATAGAGCAAAACTAGACACTTACTCCCGCTCCCCGTCAATTTTTTTTTCTTTTTATACCTTTGAACATAAACTTTTCTGAGCATGTATCTATGTACGAGCTTTTGAACATATCAGAATGGACATAAGGAAGCTTATTCTCCATCTGGGAAGTGAAATTAGCTCCACGACCTCATCTCTCACTTTCCATCTAGCTGTGTGGAAATCTGATAGATAGATATAATGACCTTTTCTGATAGATATTGAGAATAAGAACATTTCTGCCCTCCTTCTTCCATCTCCCATAGAGGTTGGTTTTGGGTTGAAGGCTCAAAACCAGAAGAATAGAAAACAAAGTCTTACTTTCGCCATGGTGCGATCGAGATTTGTCCCCCTACAACAAATGTTGCAATGATAATAGGCTAAGAACACTCTCTCTTCACAAAGGTTACGCTGGGTATGTGCCAGGGAAATTCACAGCAAAAATACTGCCTTCTAAAGCATTCCATAGCGTATTTCTAGGCCAAACGATTACCTTTTTTTGACTGGTCAATAGTTTTACAGGTTTGTCTGAGCTCACTATAAGGGAATTCAAACCATCTATGGAGGCAACATTGCCAAGACTGTGCACTTCGGTTAAGAGGAACTGTGCTTCAAAGACCTCTACCACTTTCTAGGCCTACTTGTGTGGTATTTTACATCCTTCTTTATCTAGGATTTTTCAAGCTATACCTTTAATACGGAAAAATGTTTATTTTATTTTTTAATTTTATACAGCGATATTTTGAATCTTTGCTAGATGAAGAAAATTGGCAGAAGTTGTAAAAAACGGAACAGCTGCAGAAATAAAATTTCACTGAATGACAGTGACATTTAAGTTTGGTTATTCTTTCATTTGTTTTTCTTTTTTTCTTTTTATCAATACCAAGTTGAATTTTTGTGGGCAAAAAATATTGAATTAAATGACTTTTGATTCAAAAGTCAGTGGCTTATCGTGACATTCAGTATGAATCATAGAGAAAGGAGAAAGGAACCATATATTTTAGACTATAAGGACATACCAAATCACGAGGAAGTTTCAGGTGCAATGTTATAATTTCATCCTATTACAATTAGAATTCTTGCAAAAATAAATAAATAAATAAGAATAACAACATCTCATCAATATACAGCTAAGTTACTCAGATTATGTAAACCAGTTTATCTGATTTTTACCAGATCATCTTTTGGATTTGATTTCATCTAGAACATGCTTTGAACGTCTAAATCTCCTGTGGGACTAACTGGAGGGAGGAGGGTTGGCTCTCACTGTTACTGCAGCATTGTTTTCCCAAAATTCTGCTAACGTTTCATCGGGAGGTAAATATCTTGTTGGTCGTACGATATTACTTTTTTGTCGTCTTGCTGTTGAGGTTATGATAAAAATAGAAAACATACAGCTCGAAATGTAAATCGTTTTCAGTCGAAAACACATGACGCTTTGGCCTTAAAAAAGTTCAGGGAAGATGTAGTCTTATTCCTATATGCGATAATTTTTGTTAAAACTTAAGCTTGCCAGGTAATTCGGTTTGATTTTTGCTCGCGTTACAACACATCAATTGAGCATCAACTCACCTTTGAATTAAAATGGAGTAGTTTTGGGCATCAAGTCATGGCCAATTGTATTTCGAAGGAAGATGTCGCTACTTGGCTTATAAATAAGAGTGATGGACACCCACACATATAAAAAACGGTTCTAGTCCTTTACACTCCCCCGGTGCTTACCCCGTGGGAAATGCCATCCCTCTCGGACGATAAATCCCCCTAAAAAATACCCCTCTGCAAAAAATACCCCCATGAGGAAAATAACCCTGCAGACAATACCCCGGGAAAATATCACCCGTGAAAAATACACCCCCGGAAGATACCCCTCGTGGAGAATACGGTTTTTCAAATTTGAGAAATTTATTTTAGTTTTTTTTTTCCGTATAGGGGAAGGAATTTCGGTACTTGTGTACTTTACGGCATTCAATGAAGTTTACGCTGTGTAAAACTCGAGAACAAACCGGTTTCTTCGTTCATTTCTTTCATCTTAGCGTGAGACAAGACAAAGACAAGTGACAAAATGGATGGGATGTATATAATTTGGGCTATATATTTGCGCATAAGGGTGGAGGCAATTATTTAAAATTAGAAACCAATTCTTACTTCATAATATGCAGAATATTTGTACCTAACACATCATGCATGCAGACCCGCTATACTTTAATCCCCCCCCATTGTTGGGGTTGGGTTTGGGGGTCCCATTATTGGCATCAAGCCATGGCTAATTGTAGAAAAAGCCCATACAGATAGTCCAATTGAGTGGAAAGCAGATCTGGCATATGACTTATTAGGATTGTATAAAAATGATGTTAGTTTATTTGTTGATAAATAAGTCTATCTATTATCCGTCTATGCGTCATTCTTAGGGCAGAAGAACTAAGGTAGATAGTCTTAGAACCTATAGTTTTCCAAGTATTTGGTTAAATGGCAGGGTAAACAGTGGGAGTAGGTACGCCTCTCTTCCTGGACCAATGCTTGTTTGTTATCTTTTAGCAAGGTACGCCCGCTTAGAGTCTCAGTCAGGTTCACCAAGAATTCAAATTAACATAGGACCATTATGTTGCCTGGAATGAGAGGTAAACAAGGCACGTGTACCTATGGTCTTAGGTAGGTTGAATCAAGAACTTAGAATTGACACAGGACAGTTGATTGAATTAAAATCGAATAGTTGTGGGCATCAAGCCATGGCTAATTGTAGAAAAAGCCAAATAGATAGTCTGATTAAATGAAAGATAAATCTGGCAAGAGGCAAACGCCGGCCACCATAAGAAGCGAAGACACCCGATTCTGGAAATGTCGTGGTCATAACTGGCTGTGCACCTGAAGTCAAGTTATAGTTTAGAATGACTTTTTTCATATGGAATAAAAAAATAAATGATAACAAACCTTTTCATATTCTTTTCGTGTTTTGATATCATAAAACTTCAAAAGCTACAGAAAACCTGAGAAGCAGCACAAAATTGAAAACAGATGTAATTTAGGATTGAGAAGAGAAGAACAAAATCAAACGTTAAGCACAACATTGCAATTTACATTGATATTAGCATTTTCTACTTTAAAATTCCAAAGGTTTCGCATATTGGCTTATTTTTTTCACGTGCCGCCGACATGTTAACTCTAATAACTTGGACAGTTTAATTTACAATCCAACTAGGCTTGAATCATGTGTTTGACTTTACAAACACCCACGAGATAATCTCTTGACATATGCAATATTTTAACAGCAGGGTAGAAGATTGTCCTTGAAGAACTCCAGAATTCATTACTGATAAAACTATCTACATTGTATCATAATACTGATCAACACCCATAGATACATAAACAGAAAAGAGATCTGACTCTGGAAATTTCGTGGTCAGAATTGGCTGTTAACCCAAAGTCTAGTTATAAATTCAAAATGAATTCTTTATATGAAAAAATATAATAATTGACAACTAGTGATAGTCTGGTCGCTTTTAATTTTTTTTTTCTATGTTGAGAGCTCAAAATTTTGCAACTAGAAAAAAAAATAAGAAACATCACAAAATTGAAAAAGTTTGATTTAAGGTCGAGACGAAAAAAAGAAATGAAATTTTAAATACATCAATTTAATCTACATTGCTTTTAGCTCTTTCTAGTCCAATTTTCAAAAGTTTGCCTATTGGCTTAGTTTCCAAGTACCCCCAACAAGTTATCTCTGATATCTCGGATAATTCAACCCACAATCCAACTAGGCTTAAATTGTGTGTTTGATCTTTAAAAACACCTACAAGGTAACCTGTTGACATGTGCAACATTTCAAAAGCTGAGTAGAAACTTATCCTTGCTCCAGATATCATTACTGGAAACTTAACCTAGCGGAGCTCCAGATATTATTACTGGTAAAGCTGTAAGAATAACAGCATAACCCTGATTGACACCCACACGTATATAAAAAGAAACGATATCGGATTTCTAGAAATTTCGTGACTAAAACTGGCTGTTAGCCCAGAGTCAAGCGGCGTATTTGGAATGAATTTTCTTATATAAAAAAAATGGAATAAATGACAACTTGTGATAGTTGTGATAATTGTTATTATCACATTATTGACAATAATGTGATAATTGTGATAGTTTCTTTTTCTTTTCCTAAGGTAACAGCTCAAAATTTCGCAAATAGATTAAAAAATCTGAGAAACAAGACACAATTTTAGATAAGTCAATCTTAAGATTGAGATCACAAAAAAACTTTAAGTACATTAATTTAACTTACATTTTCTTAGAACTTCCTAGTTCAATTTTCAAAAGTTTAGTATATCAGATTAATTTTTTAAAGCCCCCGACAAGTTATCTCGACAAGTTACTCCGCAATCCAACTAGGCGTGAATCAAAGGCTTTGACCTTAACAAACCCCAAAGAGGTATCCTCTTGACGAACGCAATATTTTAACAGCTGGTTAGATTCTTGTCCTTGGAGAACTCCAGAAACTATTACCGATAGAACAATCCAGATCATGTCATAGCATTCTGGTCAATTTAGCTAAATTATATATTTGTGTCCCGCGAATTTATGTTTATGTAACAAGCCTGTTCCAAATTCGGTCGAAATTTAGATAATTAAAAGAAAAGAAAAAACATTTCTAAATCAATGAAAGGATTGCTACAAGGTTTTATTACTAAACTAGGCCATCATCTCAACTCCCACTCCAGTGTCATCTAGGTTACCAACAGCTTACCTAAGCACAATCTTGACAATTTTTTGAAAGTATATTGAGGAGATCACCGCAACTTAACTAATAAAGAATTTCAAAGATATTCGAAGCAAGAGGAAAGAGATAGAGAGTGCTAGAAGTGTTAAAGTGGTAAAATACTTTTGATATTGTGAATAGAGACTAGTCTTCTAAGACATGGTAATCACAGGTTTGCTTGATTTGAAAATGTAGGCTATCGATTCCATATGGGATGTCGTACAAGTTTATTCCAGTGTCTGCAGTTTATTGAATCTATATATATATATATAAAAAAGTTGCTTATTTATGTGTGTGTGTTGACTGACGTCATGTTTGTGTGTCGACTGACGTCATGTTTGTTGACTGACTTCATTATAAGGATTGAGCTGTATGTCGTCATGAAGCTGTTTGTCTCTGTCGACTGACGTCATGTTTGTCGACTGACAAAATTACAGACCGGAACACCGGGACACAAATGACGACCGGGACACCGGGTCACAGGGAATATAAATGACGACCGGGACACTCAAAGAGAAATTACAGACTGGGACACCGGGAAACAAATAACGACAGGGACACAGGGAATATAAATGACGACCGGGACACAGGGACACAACTACAACGGGGACGCCGGGGGGCACAGGGGTGATATATAAATTACGACCGGGACACAGGGAATGTTCGATTAGCAATCACCATCAACAAAGCTCAAGGGCAATCATTAGAATAATGAGGTATAGATCTGAATACGGATTGTTTTTCCCATGGACAATTATATGTTGCATGTTCAAGAGTCAGTAAACCTGACAATCTATTTATGTGCACAGACAATGGGACAGCGAAGAATGTTGTATATTCTCATGTTTTACGTAGATAAAAACAAATATATACATCTATCTATATTCACAGGTGGGACACAGGGACACAACTACAATGGTGTTTGACTAATATGGCGCGAAAAAAGCTAAGAAAAAGAAAAAACGTAAAAAAAACCTAAAAAAAGGAAAAAAATAAAAAAGGTAAAAACCTGAAAAGAAAAGAAGCTGAAAAACTAAAAAAGATATATATGTATAAATAAGTTGTATGTATGCATGTTTGTTTGTTTTTGGGTTCGCATAAGGGGGCGCAAAGCCCCCCCCCCCAGCCCCCCCCCACCTCCCCCCCCCCCACACCAGGTGTTGGGATGGCACGAAGCGCCACCCAAACAGCTAGTATAGTATGACTCATAGTTTATTCCCCGTTTAAAATACCTTGAGATGCCTCCGGTTCGTTTTAGTTTTAGGCTAGTAAAGCAAGGTTTGGGCCCCAGACTCCATTTACATATTGTACATACATTGATGTAGTCATATCCTGGCTCAATATCAATGAAATGAAAGTACAGAACAATGGCTTGGTCTTCCGGTACATTTATCAGATAACCACAGTCCCTGATATTGTTTGGATGATCGCCAGGGTAGCCGGTTGAAGTAAATTTTCCAGTACTGGATGTAAAAACTTCCCCACACTAAATGAATTTATAATTTCTCAGTAATTTTGAACATTTTTTTTTTTTTTTTTTTTACCGCAAATGATCTTATCAGTTCTTACCATTTTTTCAATACTTAATTTACTTTCATAGTGGTAAGTACAATTTCGTAAAGAGTTTACAAAACTAATTTGTGTTTTTTTTTACAAAAGGTTATGACTTATAAAGGTAGGCCACCAGTTGGGGAATGGATTCCTGCCTGAATGACAGCGCAAAGCCACAGTTACCACTACTACTGAAGATTGAGAGGATTGCCACATGACGAAGCACTAGTTAGAGAAATACGCTCTAATGCTATGAAGACTGGTGATTTCTCTGGTATGAGCCACTTTTAGGCAGGATATGGTCTGAGTGATTGGGTCTTTGTTTTATATTGGTTAATTATATGATTTGACCAATTATATCTCATAATAATCTTCTTTTTGTGTGTGCATAATGCTACAACACATCTATTTTCAAATTTAAGATTGGTAAACTTTGCACACTAATGAACTTTCCATATTATGAAGCATTTTATAATCCATCCTGCCGTTGGCTTTTTGTTTAAATATATATATATATATATATATATATATATATATATATATATATATATATATATATATATATATATATATATATATACTAGCTGTTGGGGTGGCGCTTCGCGCCACCCCAACACCTAGTTGGTGGGGCGCTTCGCGCCCCCCCAAGCCCCCCCGCGCGCGTAAGTCGTTACACGCCATATTAGTTACGCGCCATTGTAGCTGTGTCCCTGTGTCCCACCTGTGAATAGAGATAGATATAAATATATATTTTTGACTTCGTAAAACATGCGAATATACAACATTCTTCGCTGTCCCATTGTCTGTGCATGTAAATATCATTTATATTCCCTCTGTCCCGGTCGTCATTTGTGTCCTGGTGTCCCAGTTTGTAATTTCTCTTTGAGTGCGCCGGTCGTCATTTATATTCCCTGTGTCCCAGTGTCCCGGTCGTCATTTGTGTCCCGGTCTTTAATTTCTATTCAAACAATCCCTGTGTCTCAGTCGTCAATTATATATCCCGCCTGTGCCCCCCGCGTCCCCGTTGTAGTTGTGTCCCTGTGTCCCGTTCGTCATTTATATTCCCGGTCGTGATTTGTGTCCGGGTGTCCCAGTCTGTAATTTTTCTTTGAGGTTCCCGGTCGTCATTTATATTCCCTCTGTGTCGGTCGTCATTTGTGTCCCGGTCTGTAATTTATCTTTGAGTGTTTTTTCTTTTTAGTTTTTTTTAGTTTTTTACATTTTTTCAGTTTTTTTCTTCTTTATTTTTCAGCGTCACTATGAAGTACATATCGCCGAACCTTTGTTTTTTAACTTAAATCTGGTAGGCATTGATGACCTTATCCAAGTCAAAATCCCAAACCCAATCATCATCGCTATCATTTTCAGTTTTGATATGTTTTGACTCTCGCTTTCCAGGTGGATTTTCATCTAACTGCGCGGTTTTGCGTTCTTTAGCCACAAGCCTGTTTTCTTGCTGTTCTTGTGATTCCTCGGCACGCTTTCTTTTCTTACTTTCTCTATCAGCAGCAAGTTTTTTGGCATAGACTCTTTGAGCAGCTTCCTTGGCTGTTGCTATTGTAGGTTCTTCAGTCATTTTACAATTAAACATTTTTCCGTGAACGCATGTCTTAAATATCTTGAATGACGTCACCGTCAAAGCAAAAATGACGACAACTAATTTCATGACGTCAGTCAACACAGAAACATGACGTCACCTGATCCACAGACAGACACACAGACAGACAACTTATTATTATATATATAGATATAATATATATATATATATATATATATATATATATACATATATATATATATATATATATATATATATATATATATATATATATATATATATATATATATATATATATATATATATATATATATATATATATACTAGCTGTTGGGGTGGCGCTTCGCGCCACCCCAACACCTATTTGGTGGGGGCGCTTCGCGCCCCCCCAAGCCCCCCCGCGCGCGTAAGTCGTTACGCGCCATATTAGTTACGCGCCATATTAGTTACGCGCCATATTAGTTACGTGCCATTGTAGTTGTGTCCCTGTGTCCCACCTGTGAATATAGATAGATTTATATATGTGTTTCAAACTACGTAAAAATTGCGAATATACAACATTCTTGGCTTTCCCATTGTCTGTCCATATACAAAGCCGTATGTACTAATAATGACGTCATATGCAAACGCTCTTTTTATAAACAAACAAACATGCATACACACAACTCGTTTTTATATAGATAGATAGATAGATAGATACAATACAAATTAACTACGTAAAACTTGTGAATATACAACAGTCTTCGCTGTCCCATTGTCTGTGCGTATAAATAGATTGTCAGGTTTACCGACCCTCAAAGATGCAACACACAATTGTACATTGGTAAAGCAATCTGTATTAAGATCTATACCGCATTTTTCTAGTGATTGCCCTTGAGCTTTGTTGATGGTGGTTGCAAATGCTAATCGAATTGGGAATTGCAATCTTTTAAATTGAAAAAGCAGATCCGTTGGAATCATGGCAATGCGAGGAATAAGAACAGCCTCACCCTCATAAGGCCCTGTCAAGATTGTGGCATCTATTAGGTTTTCCATTGTTTTTTTTTACGGCAAGTCGCGTGCCATTGCAAAGCTTTGGTGGGTTGATATTTCTTAAAAGTATTATTGGTACGCCTATTTTTAGTTGTAGCAGGTGTGGTGGACACCCTGAAGGATCTATGGAATTTAAAAATTCAGATGGATAATTAACCGCTTCATTTGGTTCCGAAATACAAATTAACTGCGTAAAACTTGCGAATATACAACATTCTTCGCTGTCCAATTCTCGCTGCATATAAATAGATTGTCAGGTTTACCGACCCTCGAACATGCAACGTACAATTGTCCATGGGAAAAACAATCAGTATTAAGATCAATACCACATTTTTCTAATGATTGACCTTGAGCTTTGTTAATGGTGATTGCAAATGCTAATCGAATTGGGAATTGCAATCTTTTAAATTGAAAAGGCAGATCTGTTGGAATCATGGGAATGCGAGGAATAAGAACAGCCTCACCCTCAAAAGGCCCTGTCAGGATTGTGGCCTCTATTAGGTTTTCCATTGTTTTTTTTTACGGCAAGTCGAGTGCCATTGCAAAGCTTTGGTGGGTTTATGTTACGTAACAATATTATTGGTACGCCTATTTTTAGTTGTAGCACGTGTGGTGGAAACCCTGAAAGATCTATGGAATTTAAAAATTCAGATGGATAATTAACCGCTTCATTTGGTTCCAAAACTGTGTCGACTGAATTGTAAAGGACAGCCTGGTCTTGAATCTTGGTCAAAACAATATTGTTGATTTCGTGGACGTCTATATTTTTGGGTGCGAGAATCGCTCTTTCACTTAGCCATTTATTATTTTTATAATTTTTTAGAATATTCGGAAATACTTTTTCAATCAATTCATTTTTGGACGTCACTAAATTACAGAAATTAGCAGGTAGTTGTATACGTCCTGAAATTGAGTCTACTGGGAGCTTTCCGTTTCCCATTGCCAGCAATTGATCTGAAAATGTTTGACCAGAGTCATCGTTTTGCAATCGGACACGCATATTTGTAGTTAATTTTAATGTTTTTACGTGTGCCCATAAATTAGGATTTTTCAGGCAAGCATTCATTTCGTCTGCAGGAGTTGATCTAGGTATTATAGGTAATGTTTGCCTGAAATCTCCCGCAAGCAATATTAAGGTGCTGCCAAAGGGTTTCGACTTCCCTCGCAAATCTTTCAAGCATTGATCCAGAGCCTCGAGCGATTTTTTGTGTGCCATTGTGCACTCATCCCAAATAATAAGTTTGCATTGCTGCAATACTTTACCCATCCCAGATGATTTGGAAATATTGCACGTGGGAGTTTCTGTAGAATGCAAGTTCAGAGGCAATTTCAAAGCGGAATGAGCAGTTCTTCCACCAGGCAGCAATGTTGTGGCTATTCCAGACGACGCAATTGCCAACGCTATATCATTTTTAGATCGAATTGATGCCAGAATCAGTTTTATCACAAACGTTTTACCAGTACCTCCTTGCGCATCCAAAAAGAAAATTTCTCCAACGTTGTTATCGACACAATGCATTATCGTATCATAAATGTCTTTTTGTTCCGACGTTAACTTGGAAATGTTATTTTGTACATACGACAATAGATCACTCGTACTGTAACTTTGTTCACGATCCAATTCTACACATGTCGAAACAGCAGCGATACGGTTAGGTGAAGGCATTCCCAAACCCTGAAGAGGTTTGTTTGCCATACTTATGCAAAAATCTTCTATAACAACTAAAGTGTAGTTATAAATTTCTGGTGTAAAATCAAAAGTCATGTCTGACGTCTCTAACTGTTTTCGATGAAGTATATCTTCGGACATTTTTGACTTATATTTTTCCCATAAATCTGTAGGAGCTGATGGAGAGCAAGTTGTTAAAATGATGCCAAACAATGCACGAATTTGACTTGGGGTTGACGTTTCGCACGCGTCATTGATGCAGTTATCCCAGTGTTGGTCATTCTCCAATAAATTCAGAGCTTGGCATGCACTACGGTAAGTGTCATGTATAGTACCATTTACAGTCCTCAAATACTCAAAGGATGTCGGACCGGGTACATTCACCAAAAGCAGGCGTAGAAAGAAGCATTCATGTTGATTGGGGTGAACGGTGTAGAGTCTTCCTATCGTGGTATCTTTGAAGATGGTAGGTTGGCCGTCGACTGACTTACCCTGTTTTCGACGTTCAAATACTTTATTTTTAGTATTCCACGTGTAATACGAAGGCACTTCAGTATACAGATGTTTTTTCGCAAAAGAATCATTTTTGCAAAGCGAAAAAAAAGCTGTTAATGTTGTATCCGGTGGATTCAGGACTCTTTGTTGCACGTTGGTTTCCGTGAAATAAACACGTTGACCATTCTGTAAATGTACCGCTAAGTGAACAACAGCTGGACTACGTTCATGTATCGGAAATGAAAGAATTCGCCAAACAGCTTCATTACTGCTTATGTATCTTCCAGCCTGATATTCTACGATTTCATCGAAATCTTTGATTTCGGACTGCAAGCCAAAAACTGCCATGTCACTGCCTTTGTTTACGTATTTACATATGTATTTGATTGCCTTTACGGAGTTACAGTATTCAACGTTTATGTGTGCATTAAATGTTTTTGATAATAAAGGGGAATATAGAACAACCCACTGGTTATCTACTTCGATGGTGGTACCGTTACGCTTCTTTATTATTGCTGTTTTACCGCCATCTTCAGTAGATCTTCTTCTATATTGTGGGTAACCATCATTGCCAGTAACTGTTTGGGGTACTAAAAGTCGAGGATATTGCTTTGTGCACCTTCCTTTGGCCATGCATGGTGAATTTTCGTTCAGTGCACCGCAAGGTCCATGTATCATATTTTTTACAATAATATCATGTAACCCCTTATCGACATTTTTATCAGGTATTTCAGCGGAAATCACATCATCAATTTCGTTTGAAGTAATTTTTTTATGTAGCCAGATTAGTATATGTGCGTGTGGCAAACCTCGTTTTTGCCATTCCACTGAGTACATCCAGCATCGCACTGACCCAAACACTTCATGTTTTACAAGGTAGTTTATCAGTGATTTCAACTTTTGCCGGAAGACACGTGCCGTAAGGTCATGCCTATGAGCCGCCGATTGTCCTTGAAGTAAAAGCTGCAGTATCTCGTCCCAAGATTGATTACATGTAAATGTAATAAATAAATCTGGACGACCATAGAGACGAACATACGCAATAGCATCTTGAGCATATTCATAATATTAAAGTGATAGCCGTCGGCTCCATCCCAAAAAATGATAGGATATTGTAGGGCATCGTAGCATCGATGAGTTTCAGCAATTCTTAACAACTGAGCGTTTCGCTTATGTAGAATAATATCTCGAGGTAAAAACTGATCACCGACCATAACGATTGCCACTTCGTCGATAGTCGGAGCATTGTATCTACGCACATGTTGGCCAGGAGGCGTTTTGTCAGCGGAAATAACAATTTTATGAGTATCAGTAGGCATCAAATCGATGGCTGTTTTGAACAGACGCACTAACTTATTATTTTCGTGGAAAAGATGTTGCAATTGGGAAACGATTGTCCTTTCAACGTTGGGAGAAATTTCGCAACGTGCATTCAATTCAGAATTTCTATCACTGATGAAGTACAATTGTAAAAATTTATGATTCTCGCAAGAGAATGGTAGAAGGGACCCTGCTTTATGATAAATTTGCCCTTTTACTTTGAAAGTAGACATAAATTGATCTGGATTTTCGATTTGGGCTCCAAACGACGTCATTTGGAAACATGAGTTGTATTGTCTGATTTTTGACAAAAAACGCTTAGATTCTGACGTAGTTCCAGTAAGGAAAGTCTTCAATGGCTCTGGTGGTGCAGCCAATAGAGGAAGTTTAACTTTTCCTGAGGCGCAACACATTCCCATTGTTTCACCATTGAATTTCAAGGCCTTGCAATAGGGACAAATTTTAGACATTGTCCCGATTTGAACACATCTACTCAAGCTATAATCATCGACTGGGTTGTACCTGAATGCCAGGCGATAACTTTCAGATTGCTCTGATTCCTCGGCACGCTTTCTTTTCTTACTTTCTCTATCAGCAGCAAGCCTGTTTCCCTGCTGGTCTTCTGATTCCTCGGCACGCCTTCTATTTTCACTTTCTATTTTAGCAGCAAGTCTGCTTCTGCGTTGCTCTAGTAGTTCCTCGGCACGCCTTCTTTTTTCACTTTCTCTTTTAGCAGCAAGTCTGCTTCTGCGTTGCTCTGGTAGTTCCTCGGCATGCTTTCTGTTCTTTCTTTCTCTATCAGCCTCAAGCCTGTTTCCCTGCTGGTCTTTTGATTCCTCGGCACGCCTTCTTTTTTCACTTTCTCTTTTAGCAGCAAGTCTGCTTCTGCGTTGCTCTAGTAGTTCCTCGGCACGCCTTCTTTTTTCACTTTCTCTTTTAGCAGCAAGTCTGCTTTCGCGTTGCTCTGGTAGTTCCTCGGCACGCTTTCTTTTCTGGCTTTCTCTATCAGCAGCAAGTTTTTTGGCATAGACTCTTTGAGCATCTTCATCAGTCATTATAAACTTAAGCATTAATAGAATTCTACGCGAACATACGTCTTATATAACTTGAATGACGTCACCTTCAAAGCAAAAATGATGGCAACTAATTTCATGACGTCAGCCGAAACATGACGTCACCTGATCCATCCACAGATCCACACACAGACAACTTATTTATATATATATAGATATAGTCATGCGAGTTGAAGTCATGCGTTGAATAGAAGGAACCTAACTAAACACAAAACTAATTCTAAAATATTCAGGTAATTTTCTATTTTGAAATAAAAACTAAAAATTATTGCTCAGACAACATAAATATTTTTGATGTTTACATAATAGCTTTATTGGTTCTGGACTGAAAACTAAATATATATATATATATATATATATATATATATATATATATATATATATATATATATATATATATATATATATATATACTAGCTGTTGGGGTGGCGCTTCGCGCCACCCCAACACCTAGTTGGTGGGGGCGCTTCGCGCCCCCCCCAAGCCCCCCCGCGCGCGTAAGTCGTTACGCGCCATAATAGTTACGCGCCATTGTAGTTGTGTCCCTATGTCCCACCTGTGAATATAGATATATATATATATATATATATATATATATATATATATATATATATATATATATATATATATATGGTTTTAACTACGTAAAACTTGCGAATATACAACATTCTTTGCTGTCCCATTGTCTTTGCATATAAATAGATTGTCAGGTTTACCGACTCTTGAACATGCAACATATAATGGTCCATGGGAAAACAATCTGTATTCAGATCTATACCTCATGATTCTAATGATTGCCCTTGAGCTTTGTTGATGGTGATTGCTAATCGACCATTCCCTGTCCCGGTGTCCCGGTCGTCATTTACATCCCCCTGTTTCCCCCGGTGTCCCCGTTGTAGTTGTGTCCCTGTGTCCCGGTCGTCATTTATATTCCCTGTGTCCCGGTCGTCATTTGTATCCCGGTGTCCCGGTCTGTATATACATTCGTTTTTTAGTTTTGTTTTTCTCCTTTATTTTTTTCCTTTTTTTTTCTTTTTTAGCTTATTTAGATTTTTAGATTTTTTAGTTTTTTTATTAGTTTTTAGTTTTTTTTTCTTTTTAGTTTTTTTGTCCCGGTCGTCATTTATATCCCCCTGTTTCCCCCGGTGTCCCCGTTGTAGTTGTGTCCCTGTGTCCCGGTCGTCATTTATATTCCCTGTGTCCCGGTCGTCATTTGTATCCCGGTGTACCGGTCTGTATATACATTCCTTTTTTAGTTTTGTTTTTCTCCTTTATTTTTTTCCTTTTTTTTCTTTTTTAGTTTATTTAGATTTTTAGATTTTTTAGTTTTTTTATTAGTTTTTAGTTTTTTTTTCTTTTTAGTTTTTTTGTAGTTTTTAACTTCTTTTTAGTTTTGTTAATTTTTTTTTTTACTTATGTCCTGGTCGTCATTCATACTCCCTGTGTCCCGGTGCTTCCCGGTGCTTTGTTGATTGCTAATCGAACATTCCTTTTGTCCTGGTCGCTTTCTCTTTGAGTTTCGTCATTTATTTTTTTCTTTTTTAGTTCTTTTAGTTTTTACCTTTTTTAGTTTTTTTTAGTTTTTTAGATGAAAATTTTTTTTAGTTTTTTCCTTTTTTTCTTTTTAGTTTTTTATTGGTTTTTACCTTTATTTTAGCTTATTTTTCAGTTTTTTCCTTTTTTTTAGTTTTTTTTTATTTTTTATTTTTTTTAGTTTTTACCTTTTTTTAGTTTTTTTAGTTTTTTTAGTTTTTTAGCTTTTTTACTTTTTTTATTAGTTTTTAGTTTTTTTTTTGTAGTTTTTGCCTTTTTTTAGTTTTTTCAGTTTTTTTTTTAGTTTTTTAGTTTTTTTTTGTAGTTTTTGCCTTTTTTTAGTTTTTTTAGTTTTTTAGCTTTTTTATTTTTTTTATTAGTTTTTAGTTTTTTTGTAGTTTTTGCCTTTTTTAGTTTTTTCAGTTTTGACGTCACCTGATCCAGTTTTTTCAGGTGACGTCACCTGACACATCCATCCACACATCCATCCACACATCCACAGACAGACAACTTATTTTTATATATATAGATATATATATATATATATATATCTATATATATAAAAATAAGTTGTCTGTCTGTGGATGGATGGATGGATCAGGTGACGTCACCTGAAAAAACTGGATCAGGTGACGTCAAAACTGAAAAAACTACAAAAAAAAACTAAAAACTAATAAAAAAAATAAAAAAGCTAAAAAACTAAAAAACTATAAAGGTAAAAACCAATAAAAAACTAAAAAAAAAACTGAAAAAACTAAAAAAAGGCAAAAACTACAAAAAAAAACTAAAAACTAATAAAAAAAGTAAAAAAGCTAAAAAACTAAAATAACTAAAAAAACTAAAAAAAGGTAAAAAACTAAAAAAAATAAAAAATAAAAAAAAAACTAAAAAAAGGAAAAAACTGAAAAATAAGCTAAAATAAAGGTAAAAACCAATAAAAACTAAAAAAAAAAGGAAAAAACTAATAAATGACGACACTCAAAGAGAAAGCGACCAGGACAAAAGGAATGTTCGATTAGCAATCAACAAAGCACCGGGACACAGGGAGTATAAATGACGACCAGGACATAAGTAAAAAAAAAAAAACTATCTATATATATAAAAATAAGTTGTCTGTGGATCTGTGGATCGTGGATCAGGTGACGTCACCTGAAAAAACTGGATCAGGTGACGTCAAAACTGAAAAAACTAAAAAAAGGCAAAAACTACAAAAAAAACTAAAAACTAATAAAAAAAATAAAAAAGCTAAAAAACTAAAAAAACTAAAAAAAGGCAAAAACTACAAAAAAAACTAAAAACTAATAAAAAAGCTAAAAACTAAAAAAACTAAAAAAAAGGCAAAAACTACAAAAAAACTAAAAACTAATAAAAAAAATAAAAAAGCTAAAAAACTAAAAAAAATAAAAAAACTAAAAAAAGGTAAAAAACTAAAAAAACTAAAAACTAAAAAAAACTAAAAAAGGTAAAAACTAAAAGAACTAAAAAAGAAAAAAATAAATGGACGACACTCAAAGAGAAAGCGACCAGGACAAAAGGAATGTTCGATTAGCAATCAACAAAGCACCGGGACACAGGGAGTATAAATGACGACCAGGACACAAGTAAAAAAAAAATTAACAAAACTAAAAAGAAGGTAAAAACTACAAAAAAACTAAAAAGAAAAAAAAACTAAAAACTAATAAAAAAACTAAAAAATCTAAACATCTAAATAAACTAAAAAAGAAAAAAAAGGAAAAAAATAAAGGAGAAAAACAAAACTAAAAAACGAATGTATATACAGACCGGTACACCGGGATACAAATGACGACCGGGACACAGGGAATATAAATGACGACCGGGACACAGGGACACAACTACAACGGGGACACCGGGGGAAACAGGGGGATATAAATGACGACCGGGACAAAAAAACTAAAAAGAAAAAAAACTAAAAACTAATAAAAAACTAAAAAATCTAAAAATCTAAATAAGCTAAAAAAGAAAAAAAAAGGAAAAAAATAAAGGAGAAAAACAAAACTAAAAAACGAATGTATATACAGACCGGGACACCGGATACATGACGACCGGGACCCGGACA